>NC_044553.1:145585716-145885716 GCF_007565055.1 Rhinopithecus roxellana | reverse complement strand
AAAAAAAAAAAAAAAAAAAAAAAAAAACCTGATACACAGTGGCTTATAGAGGACTGAAATTTATTTCTCCTTTATACGGCAATCAGAGGAGTAGACAGTGTGGGGTTGTTAGACAGCCCTGCCGTCCCTCACACATGGCTTCCACTGAGTAGGGAGTTGGACTTGGCTGCTCTTGCTCTCCCCATCTCCCAGCAGCAATAGTGAGAGAAACAAACAGGGAGCTCACCCCTAATCCCTTCAATAACAAGACACCAGAATGGCGAAATCACTTCTGCTCACATTGCATGGGCGTTACTTTAGTCTCATGGCTGTAGTTAGGTGAAAGAAGAGCCAGGAAATTCACTCTTTCTTTGGGCAGTAATGTGCCCCGCTGACATTCTATTACTACGCAGGAAGAAGAAAATTATTATTAGGGGGTAATGAATATAAGGCCAGAGGCTGATTTTAGTTCAAGAGGAGCCAGTCAGACACAGACTTTGAACCAGGGATACAAAACTGAATAAGCCGCTTCCAGCCATCTATGAACTGGTGGCCTACTTACCGACAGGCACCATGACAGATACTTTCAACTCGATATAAGGGATTTTATAAGTTTCTGGCACAGATGCTATAGGAACATAGGGAAGAGACAGTTAGCCAAGGTTTACAACCCCATAAAATCATTAAAAAGTAAGTACTTGAGCTGTGGTTTGGTGTGATGATTACAAACTGTTGCTGTGTCACCAAGTTAGTCACCGGAAAACTGCCCATCCTAATATGGACAGGAATTCATGATGATCTAAATGCCAATCTCCTGCTCTCTGATGAAAACTGACCCATGTGGGTCTTTTTGCATGAGTTTATTACAGGTTTTGGCACACATCACAAGGGTAACTGAGTCACTTAATCCTGAGCTTTACTGATTTACTCTGAAGTCGTTGCCTGAGTCAGTGAAAACCAGAATAGCCTGGAGTAGAAAAAGAACTGTCTCCTTCAGGTTTGGCACATTCTATGCAGCAAGAGGTTGACATAGTATGAGAACAGCTGAACCCCTTGAAATACTCTCTTTTAAAAACTAAGGGGCTCTTGGGCCTAATCTGCACAGCAAACATCATGGAGCTATTATTCCCATTTGTCCTGATGCCCTCTGTGCTTTCAATATCAGAACATCTGAGATTCAGAGTTACTACATACTTTACAAGGGTGGCTTTTATCCATTCAAATATATTTTTCAAATGTCTGCAATACACCAGGAACCATGCTAGAATCCAAAGCGTTTATCCAAATATCTTACATCTTTAAAATAAATCCTCATGTAGGTAAGGAAAACTGGCCAAACTCTTATTTGCCCTTAGATAATAAATTCTTAAATCCTCTGTTCATGACATGAGAAAAACAGAACCATTAGAGGGAGATATTCAAACTGGGTTCTTCTCACCCTGGGGTTCATATAGTTTCCTATGGGATGTTCGGAGAAGGAAGAAGGAGATTGAGTGGGTGCAGCTCCAGATTACCCCAAACCCATTCTACTGGAAATACTCTACCCACAGCCATAACCAAACCCTGTACTTAATCCTCTCTGTTTGAAATACCTGTAGTGATTTCTGTTTTCCTATTTGGATCCTGACATATCCAAAGAGGATGTGGGTGAGTGCTGTTTGTTTAAACAAATATAAAAGAAAAATACTTGGAAATAAGTACTACAGAACAATGCTTCTCAACCAGATAGACATATTGTTTTGAGCAGTGTTGGATTTCAATCTGTTACAAGAAATGAATAAAGACATAGCTGGATATCTGAGCATTGGGCTGATAGAAAACCTATCTTTTAGAGGTAGCTGCTTCTCCTTTAATTGTTCATAGTCCCTCGGAGGGATCCATGTAGGTAAGCATACAAATCTGCAATCTTAGCAGATCCACACTAGGCAGGGAGAAATATACAGTTTCAAAAATGGGTTTCCCTAATTGGCCAACAGATCATTTACTATGGAAATAGAGGAAAATATGGAGGGGCGTTCTATATGCTGAGGAAACTGGTGGTTTTGTCCCTTTTGAGGACAGATACATGCCCATCACAATGACTTCACTTTGGGCTTGCCCAAGGTGGATTGAGCCCCCTTGCCTCCTGTCCCATCACAGAATTCTGCTTAAGGCATGAACATCTGTTGATAATTTTCTCCTGCTCTATCACAAATGTCCAGGATCTTATAGGCATATTTACCAAAATTAAAGCATTTTGTAGTTATCAGTCAGAAATCCAGTTAAACTAAATTAGAAGCAGGTGAGATAACCACAAACTCAGTCAAAGGCAAAATTTGTACGAACGAGACAAGAGATGTGAAGTATGACCATTTAAAATCTGACGCTGAAAGCTGAGGGAATTGAAGTGCAATTGATCACAAAATAATGGAGTTTAACAGCCTAAGAACGGAGAGGGGACGGGCCAGCCTTGAAAGCATAAAATGACCATGAAAAGCAGGGTGAGACCAAGAGAAGGGATTGGTGAACAGCTTTAAGGCACTCAGAAATGAGGGCTAACTGGAGTTCAGCTTCCCTGAAGCTTTGAAGGGTATATTAATTCACAACCAAGATGAAAGAGAAACCCATAATCTCAAAGTGTAGAGAAAATAATGAAATATCAATATGTGTGTGGCAGGTGAATGTAAGAGTCTGAAAATGGAATGACCATCAAGATACAATGGGAAAAATTTCAGAGGCACAAATCGTATTTTAGGAGCAGGTGAACAGTGAGGGGGCTATGTTCGAGGGTTTCCTAAAGAAGGTGAAAAATAAGCTGCGGTAAATGGAAGACAAGACTTAGAAAAGCATAGTTTCTTTTCCTTTCTTGCAGGTTATATTGCCAATCACCATGAGACAGGAGGCTGGCCTTCTGACATTCTTCAAGGGGACATTACCCTGACTTGGTGAATGGCTAGTGGTGACCATGTAATTTATTGCTCAAAAAGGGACTCTTTTGAGAGTAAAAAGGGGTGCAAGAAGGAAAACGTGGTGATGCTCAATTTCCTCAGAAAGTCTGATAGTGGTTGATAGAATGGCCCTGATTATGATCTGCTAAGGACAAAATGGTAGATTCCATTTAGCAGTGGTGACTTTGATCTCTCAGGTTTCAAAGTTTCCACACCCTCTCACCTCTGAACATTCCACTTCAGTTACACGGATGCTGCTTTTCAGTTTCTTGGGGCATCTCTGGCCCTCCCTTGTTACTTAGTTACCTACACTTTACTACTGTGTATTCAGTTCTTTATGCTCTGGTGGTGTACCCCATTTATCTCTCCTTGCCTGTATTTGCAGAACGCTTGCCTCTCCTGGGAGCCAGGCAGTACTGTCTAAGAAGATATTGGTATACAGTGGTAGTGCTCAAAAAGGGTGTCCTAAAATGCCTGTCCCCTGATTATTCAAGAAAATATTAATCTAACGTTATAAACAGGCTTTGAAGATAGAATTAATAAAATAGGGGGACTATCTGGAATTATCAGAGTTGGTCCAGTGTAACAGCGAGGAAGAAGACAACGATCTAAGAAATGCGGCTGAAGATGGAGGCTGAGGAAAGAAGAGAGATTCAAAGCAAGAGAAGCAATTGCCCCTCTGTGACTGACTTTAAAGATGGAGGAAGAGACCATGAGTCAGAGAGTGTGGGCACCTCTGGCAGCTGAAGGAACTCTCCAATCACAGTCAGTAAGGAAATGGGGACCTCACGTTTACATCGGTGGAACTGGATTCTGCCACCAATATGAACGTGCCTGGAAGCAGATTCTTCCCAGAGCCTCCTGATAAGAACCCAGCCTGCTGACACTTTGAGAACCTTGGAGCATGGGAACCAGCCAAGCCTACCGAACCTCTGACCTACAGAACTGTAAAATAACACATTTGTGTTGTTTTAAGCTGCTAAATAGAAGTAATTTGTAGAGCAATAATAGAAAACTAATTCAGACAGATAGGCAGTAGAGCCTCCTGAGCCGGGAAGCTCAGTTCCCTATGAAACCTGGCACGCTTTCCAGCACACAGGAAATCCACAGACGCTTAGGACTGAAAACATACTCTCATACCAGAGACAGAGAGTAGGAATTAGAATCTGAAGCCTGTCTGCCTAGGATTGTATTCCTGCTCTGCCATTTATTAGCTGTGTGACCTTACAACTTCCTTAACCTCTCTGCCTCAGTTTGTTAATTCATGAAATAGAGATAATAATAGTACTTTAATTATGTGTTGTTGTGACGATTAAATTACATATGCATAAATATGACTGAGTGGGTGTGCTTGTACGCACAATGAGCCTAAAATGTAACAATCAAAATATGTGTTAGCTATTGTTTCAATACTACTGTTAAAATAATTATCATATTCATATGTTTTGTTTGTGTTATGACCCCTGTTCAGCTATGCATCTATTCTATTGGAGGGTAGGGCTGGTGTATCTTTGTTTGCCACTGCATCACAAGCACCTAGCCAAGCACAAGTAACACGTTCTCAGTAATTACTTTTCTCATGACTAAATGAATGGATAAATAAACAACATCATTTACAAACTGCACAGACAGGCAAAATCAGCACAGACTGTTAGATGGTAAAGGTCTAGAAACTGGCCTGAGTGTGTTTTCCTAGAGCTATTTTGTTTGAGCAAAAATTCTGATGGGGCTTGTTTTTTCATCATTTTTCTGTTCTGGTAACTGTGAGCCTATTAAAACTATTGACTTCAAGTCAAGTTGGTGAAGTAGGTTTTACAGTTTTTTGTGCTCTTCTGCTCTAAACACAGAGAACCAATGGGAAAATATAGAGATCTGAAAAATCACAGGGAGACTTGAAAATGTGTTAAACAGCTCTCTGGCTCAGACACAAAGCAGGAGTATAAATGGTGGAAATCCTGGGAAGTTGGTTCCTGGGGCTGGAAGCAGGTAATCGTGGCAGATGATCTGCTCATGTGTTTTTAAAATAATTTAAAATGTTCCTTTTGAGATAGGACAAGATTTCCACTTACCTCTTGAACCTGAAAGATGGTATGGGATGATTTCCCCCTCTGATATTAAAGAACCCTGAAAAAAGGAACTGTTGATGGCTTGTGGTTTCTAGGAACTGCTTTCTAGGAAGCTCTAACCTAAAACATTGGGAAGGCGAAGACACAAGCACAGCTAGGTCCTGAATCAACCTACTCCTGGCTTACCTACTGCATCTTTGATATCTGTGTATTTCCAAGAGGCAGGAGCTGTACCATGTCCTAATAAAATCTAGGTCCAGACATGGAAGAGATTCAAAACAGAGAAAGGAGAGAAAAAAAGAAGTAAATAGAAGGCATAATAAAAACCCAACGCGAAGCACAAAAGCCAAGAACAGCAACAACAGAAATAAAATTTTAATAAATTAACAATTAGAATTTGAACTCACTGCTTATGAAATTAACATTATATAGCAATCTGAAAAACACTGTTCAGGATGTTCAAGAAAATAAATGCAGGGATGCCTTTTACAACACAGTAAATAATAAAATTAATTTCATTAAATATAAAACTAGAAAAATAGTTGTGAAAAACAAAATATAAATCATGGAAATATACAGTCATTTAAATTTTTAAAAAACTTAATACTAGCATAAACTCTTATCTTCACATAGTTTCAATTCACTATGTAAATTGGAAGTTATTGCTAAAGAATTCATCCAGAGTATAGGCAAGATATAAATAAAATACATTAAGAGTAGAAAGGAACAAAGTTCTTAGACTGGGAATCTCTAAATTATAGCTAATTGGATTTCTGGAACAATAATGGTGGCGTCAATAGACAAGAATCAATACTTCACAATATAAAAACTATGTATTTTCAGATTTGAAGAGCAATTTAAATATTCTGAGTTCTAGGCAGGATAAATAATAAATCACCTACTAACACATTATAGTGACTCCTCTGGACTCAAGTCTTGAGTATCTAACATCGACCCTGGCACATACATTCTCAAAGACAATCATTTCATACCGTTCATCACCCTAAGACTACAATTTGAGACTCCGTTCCTCAACTGCAATTAATTGATAAGTTTGCTTCTTAGTTTGCTAAGAAAATACAATTCATCAGAAAAGAAGTTAACCTATATCCATCACAAAGTCTATTACCTTATCTTGATCTGTACTCAAATATTCTGACTTCTTTCGTTTTACAGAGAAGGAACCATCAGTACTCCAGAGTTAACCTCTCCATTTGTACATCAGATTCCATCTCCTCTTCCCGAGGACACTTCTCTGGTAGGGGCCTTCTCTGTATCATCAAAATTTCCTTTTCTACTGAACTATTGCAATCAGAATTCAACATGCTGCACTACTTCCTTCTTAAAAAAAATCCTCCACTAAAACCAAATTAAACACACAATGAGATGCTACTATATATTCATAAAAATAGATAAAAGGCATACAACTTCTGATACAGTTTGGCTTTTTGTCCCCACCCAAATCTCATCTCAAATTGTAATTCCCATGCATTAAGGGAGGGACTTGCAATTCCCATGAGTCAAGGGAGGAAAGTGATTGAATCATGGGGGCAGTTTCCCCCATGCTGTTCTCGTGATAGTGAGTGAGTTCTCCGGAGAGCTAATGATTTCATAAGTGTTTGGAAGTTCCTCTTTCATTCTTCTGTCTCCTGTCACCATATGAGGAAGGTCCTTGCTTCCCCTTCACCGTCCATGATGGTTGTAAGTTTCCTGAGGCCTACTCAGCAATGTGGAATTGTGTGTCAATTAAGCCTATTTTCTTTATAAATTATCCAGTCTTGAGCAGTTCTGTATAGCAGCGTGAAACTAGACTAATACAATGTGAAAAGAAATTTCCACCCCAGGACCTTTGCACTTGCTGTTCCCTTTGCCCTGAATACTCTTTCTTCAGACATCTGTTGAGCTGACACCTCAGCTTCCTCAAGTCTCTACCAGGTCTCATCTTTTAGGCCTTTCCTAACCACAGGATAGAAAAGATGATTCTATCAATCTTTATTCCTTTTTTTTGTTGTTGCTTTTTATTGGCACTTATATTACTTCAAATTGTATCTACTTATTTATTTATTTATAGTTTATTTCCCTACACTAAATTCCAAGCACCATAAAAGTAGGGCTTTAATGTGTTTTGCTCACTGCTACAGCCTCAAAACCTAGAAAGTGGAAGACATATGGCAGGTGCTCACTAAATATTTGTCAAATAAATAAATGAATAAGTAGTGAAATTACATAATGTTGAGTAATTATACCTGCATAAAGACAATGGGGTAAAATCTTCCAAATACTGACAAAAATAGCCTAGTAACCTAGAAATAATTTTATATACAGTCAAGTGCTGATTTAAGAGAGTATAAAATACAGACCATTTCAGAGATACAGAACTAAAAGGGGATATCATTCACTTACCTTACTAAAAGCTAACCAAAAATGTCCATCAGCAAAACTCGGCCCAGAGTAAAGCCTTAGGATATCAAAAAATTAAGATAAGTGCAGTTTTTTTAAGTTGGTAAATTTATTTAATAATTTAAAAAATTGCAATAAATACTTTTACCAAAAACCAACCAAACAAACAAAAAAATCAAAAGACAGAGCAAAAGCACCAGAAACCAAACCAAAACAGAACCAGTGCTAGTGGAGAAGGGGGACTGTATGAGTAATTAAATCATCCCAATGTCCATGTCATATTTGGGAGGAAGATAAAAATAGTGAGTACATTGGGATGTTTTGAGTGAATATTTAATACATAAATATATTTTAAAGAATATTATTGGCAGCACCAAAGAAAGGGAATGTATTTTACAGCTTCCCAACCAGGAAATGAAAAAACAAAAAACAAAGGTTGGAGGAATAGAGAACTGTATTAAAAGAAAAGTTATCTTAAAAAAATAGAAGAAAAGGATAAGCAAACAAAGAAGGTACTAGATTCAAGTAAAACATACCCAAAAGCACAATAAATAGAAACATATCTACTTATTGATATGGTTTGGCTCCCATATCAAATCTTTGTCCCCACCTAAATCTTATCTTGAATTCCCATGTGTTGTGGGAGGGACCCAGAGGGAGGTAATTGAATCATAGGGGCAAGTCTTTCCTGTGCTGTTCTCATGACAGTGAGTAAGTCTCATGAGATCTGATGGTTTTAAAAAGAGGAGTTGCCTGCACAAGCTCTCTCTCTTTGTCTGCTGCTATCCATGTAAGACAGGACTTGCTCTTCCTTGCCTTCCACCATGATTGTGAAGCTTCTCCAGCCACATGGAACTGTAAGTCTAATTAATCCTCTTTCTTTTGTAAATCGGGTATGTCTTTATCAGCAGCATGAAAACGGATGAACACACTTATAAATTAAAAGAAAATAACCATCAGATCGGTTTCAAAAAAGAAACAGAAGATTCAGCTGAAGTCTTCTTACAGGAGACCCAGGCTGAGGAAAGAAAGATGTGTGGGTGATGCTGTACTTTCTGGGAGATGTGAGGAATTATATAAATGTCCACTTAGGATTGAAGGAGGCGTTTTTTTTCTGGTGAGTGGGAAAGAAGAGAGAGAAAGTATTGGAGATGAATCACATAGCAACTCCAATTTTATATGATGTTTTACTCATAAAAAATAAATATGAAGCAAAAGTGGTAAAACATTAAGATCTATGTTTACAGGGTTATGAATTATCTGGTATCCACTTTATTCTCTATTTTTGTGTGTATGTTTGAGATAATTTATAATTCAAAATAATCAAAACAAAAGTCAAACTAACTTTTTAGTTTGCTAAATAAAATGCTTCTGATAATTTAGATATTCTAAAAGTTGATTCCTTGATTTTTCATTAGTGAGGATTTGAGGAACGGTCGGAGCAAGAAAGAAAAGTGTGTGTCATTTGAAAAATTAAATTCTGTTGGTTGTACATTCTTTAAAGTGTTCTGAATTTCATGACCCATCAATGTGTCCTTAACAATTATATTAGCCTCTCTGATCCTTAGTTTCCACTTAGGTGAAGCTTCTAGTTTTATCAAGATCAACCCGACATCCATGCTCTGATTCTGGCCCATTCTATGATAGTGTTTACAGTAAGAAGACTCAGGTGGGAAAATATGTTTATTCCAATTCTGGTTTCCTTACTGCCTTGTCAAATGGCCTTTCTTGAAAAATTTGCTTCTGACTTCCAAGTTTCTCTTCTAATAATCCATGCTTATTTATTTGTTTATTTGCCTTTTTTTACCTCATAACCTGTACCAGAAACTGTGGTAGCTGCCTAATATACATTATCTCATTTAATGCACGTAACAATTTTTCAAGGCCTGTATTATTATGCTTAGATAAGGAGACTAACCAGAGGTCATAATCAGCTCTCAAGCATCGCATACAGAAAGTGGTGCCCTGTATCCCACAGTGGCAATATTCAGCCTTGGAGGTTCTAGAATGTAGCCAGTTTCTGAGCTTCCGTCTCTTCTTAGAATGGTTAGGCTTCTCTGACATAATTTTAAAGTGGTTTAAGTGTTGGTTGGCACTTGCATGGAGAAATATATTAGTGCCGTGTTCTGACATCCTCTTGAATAGCATCCATCAAAAATGGCATCCATATCTCCCGCATAAACAAACCCCTGGGCTTGAATATTGATCTGATTTGTGTCTGTGTAACCACCCAAATCTCAAGCGAAATTGTAACCCTAGTGTTGGAGGAGGGTCCTGGTGTGGGAGGTGATTGGATCATGCGGGCAGGTTTTCCATGAATGGTTTCGTACCATCCCTTTGGTGCTGATCTCGTTGACAGTGAAGGAGTTCTCCCGAGATTTGATTGTTTAAAAGTGTGGGCCGGGCTCGGTGGCTCGAGCCTGTAATCCCAGGACTTTGGGAGGACAAGGCGGGCGGATCACGAGGTCAGGAGATTGAGATCATCCTGCCAACATAGTGAAACCCTGTCTTTCCTAAAAATACAAAAATTAGCGGAGCATGATGGTGCACGCTTACTGTAGTCCCAGCTACTCCGGTGGTTCAAGCAGGAGAATCGCTTGAACCCGGAAGCTGGAGGTTGCAGTGAACTGAGGTCGTACCACTGCACTCCTGCCTGGGCGACAGAGCAAGACTCCGTCTCAAAAAAAAAAAAAAAAAAAAAAAAAAAAAAAAAGGCGTGTGGCACTTTCCCCTGCTCTCTCTGCCTCCTGCTTTTGCCACGTAAGACAGAGGTCCCCAACCCCCAGGTCACAGACCAGTATTGAGGTAAGCGGCCGGTGAGTGAAGTTTTATCTATATTTACAGCAGCTTCCTATTTCTCACATTGCCACCTGAGCTCTGCCTCCTGTCAGACCAGCGACGGCATTAGATTCTCATAGGAGTGCAAACACTGTTGTGAACTGCGCATGTGAGCGGTCCAGGTTGTGCAGTCTTTATGAGAATCTAACGCCTGATGATATGTCACTGTTTTCCACCACCCCTAGCCCCAGAGGGAACTGTCTAGTTGCTGGAAAACAAGCTTAGGTCTCCCACTGATTCTACAGTATGGTGAATTGTATAATTATTTCATTATATATTACAATGCAGTAATAACAGAAATAAAGTGCACAGTAAATGTAATGCACTTGAATCATCCCCAAAACATTCCCCAACTCCGGTCTGTGGAAAAATTGTCTTCCATGAAACAAGACCCTGGTGCTAGAAAGGTTGGAGACCGCTGATGTAAGACATACCTGTTTCCCTTTGTCTACCGCCGTGATTGAAAGTTTCCTCAGGCCTCCCCAGAAGCCACTGTGCTTCCGGTACAGCCTGCAGGACCACGAGCCAATTATACTTGGTATGTCTTTATAGGAGTGCAAGAATAGACTAATGCAAATATACAGATCTTCATTTGGAGGCAATAGAAATTATAATAAATAAGTGGAATATATTCCAATAATAGGGCTTTCCATTTAAAAACATTGTAAAGAAATGTTACACAGATCTTTATTTGCTTCCTGTTCTGAAATATTTACAACTTGGAATATGCAAAGTTCAGGCCTTTCTCTCTAACGATTAGTCAAGTATAACACACTGCAAAGAATGGGTGATCTCCTTTTTTTTTTTTTTTTTTTTGAGACAAGGCCTTGCTTTTTGGCCAGGCTGGAGTGCAGTGGCACAATCTCGGCTCAGTGCAATCTCCGTCTCCTGGGCTCAAGCAATTCTCCTGCCTCAGCCTCCTGAGTAGCTGGGATTACAGGTGTGTGTCACCACACCCGGCTAATTTTTGTATTTTTGGTAGAGACGGGGTTTTACCACCTTGGCCAGGCTGGTCTTGAACTCCTGACCTCAGGTAATCAGCCCACCTCGGCCTCCCAAAGTGCTGGGATTACAGGTGTGAGTTACCGCTCCCAGCCTCCTTTTTTTTTTTTTTAAACTGTAATTAGTTTAAACCAAGCTTTCATAAACTTTAGAATACATTTTAAATAAAACAATCTCATGAACACTTTCAGGATATGTCTTACATTTTATATGTTTTTTTAAAAATGATTATCTTAAAAATGTCCTCACTATTAGCATAGTTCTATAACAATTTTATAAAATTCACTTTAATGCTATATTTAATAATACTTACATTATGGAGACATGATTCTTTGTTTTCTCCATTTAGTTCTGGCATACTTTACTTGCTTTATATTAAATGTGTAAAAGCATGATTTGTCAACAAATAATTTTTTTAAATGACATTACGTAAGGTTTGAGTTTTGTGACTAAAGATACACTAGTATAGACATTGAAAGCTAATTATTTATTATAGCTTTTAAATTAAACAGCTGCTTTATGATGTTTTATTTGAAATTCTTCAAATTTTTTCCTTTTTAAATACCCAGATTAATTTTACTTTGTATTTCTGTTTTTAAGTCATGAAATTAGAAAGAGGGGCCTCAGTTTTATAGGGCCTCTAACCAATTCATTTCAGATGTGACTAGTTTTTTTATCCTAAGAGTTGAAATGCTAAATTGTCACCATTTTTTTTTTCTTTAAAAAAATTAAAGCAATACTAGAAATACTTTACTTTCCTAGATAAGAATTATAGCCATTTGAATACAGGCATGATAAAGATCATCTTGAAGCACGTATGCTAAATGATTTTTCCTTTAATAGTTTTCATTAACTTGTTTTTCCACATTGGTGTTCCTCATACTTCTTGTTTTTCACCAAGTGTCCATAAATAAAACAAACAGAATGACTTCGAATGAAAATAATTTAAAATTATGGAAGAGTTAGAGCCATCTTCCCAGCAGGTTGCCTAAGCTAGTCCCAGGCACGCAAGTGGGACCTAGAAAGCTTTCAGGCAGGCTCTTTGAAGCATGAGGCCCTCTGAGGCATAAGAACAGCGGCAGGGCCTTTGCCCAGATGAGTAATATTTATGATAAGTGCACTAATGAATGAACAACACTTGAAAGTAGTATCATGATTTAATATTAAATTATAAAATAATGTCAACCAATTAGTTAATTTATTCATTAGATATAAGTGACTATGATGTGCCAGGTAGTGTTCTTGGAAATTTTTTGAAAGGTACTAGCTTATACTCTGCTCCTCTATTACACATTCAATACATGCCATTGTTATGTCTGGGAGGATATGGTAGTAACTGTGAGATATATAAATTACTATAGTCATAAAAGGCCCTGTATTGAGGATAGATTCAATTCAAAGCACGATCTAGTTGACTTTGGGTAAAAACTTGAGCTGATTCTAGTTTTCTCATTTGTAAAATGGGCATACAAATCTTGCAAGATTTTCTAAGAATTATTCACTATGTATACAGTGTAACTGGCATGAAGTAGATGCTCTAAAATAAAAATGACAGTTAATGTCTTGCTCCTACGACATCTTCTGGTGCTAATATTACAAATCCAAAATCTCTTCTCATTCATTATTCCCAAATCCACCAATCTTTGTAATGTAATTTATTTTCTTAACTTTGGGGCAATATTGGGGCAAAATTGACAACTGATGTGAAGCTATTTACAGACTTATTTGTCTTACTTAGTGTAAATATTCACATATAAAACTTGGAGAAACAATATTTACTCATGAGATTTCCCTGCGGTCTTTGTTGTGTTATATAATACGTTACATAGGTAAAAACTATGTTTTTAAATTCCAAAATAACAACAAAAACAATGAACCAAAACACTGAATTCTGTAACACAACTGGCCCCAAGGGTTCTTGATAATGATCTAAAGTCTAGCACTGCATCACTAGCACACGGTGTTATACAAAGGCTGATACCTATTTCTTCTATCACTCAGTATTAAACTCTCCAACTAAAATATATTATCCCTCACCAAAGGTAACATTTCTTATAAACAGATGTGCTCAGTTGCCTATGCAATGGAGAGCAATGATGTCTCCAGAAGTGTATTTCTTGAGTAAAAGCTCATTCTGCATAAATTTCATTTGCAATTTTGCATGCTATGGTTGCTGAGTAAACATGAAAAACTAAAGAATCTTAGCAAGTTGTTATATTCTGCTCATGTTTTGTTTACTGTGACACATTTTTCGTATTCCAAAGTGTTTGGGGAGATAGACTGCCATTTCCTTTGTAGTCAGCACACTAACACCAGCAGAAACATAGCAGAGAGAGGCGCTGAAGCAAGCCAAGAAAGGCACAGAGAAAAATTTCAAGGATGAATGTTTCTGAAGTTCATATTTAGGCTGAAAGAGGAGAAATATATGGTGGCTCAGTTTGTGCAGCTTCAGGCTATCTCGTTTCTGCCTTGGAGGAAAAAAGAAAATCTACCTACACTACGTTGCGTCAGCCTACCTCATCTAGAAATGGCTACAACTTCCATGAGTTATAGGTGAGGGTCATAAACCGAGAAAGAATATGAACCAGGGCCCCAGTGTTTAAGTGGCAAGAACTTCTTTAATATCTATTCCTTACAGACTCTTATTTAGTGATAGAAGCAAGGACTGAATTAATGGTTATAGCTCCTTGGTTCATTATAAATGAAATGGAGTATGCCCTGTTGCTTAGATTATCTTTTAAACAGAATTTCAGGGAAGCTATAGGCTGCTTAGGGTGAGAAGACCCGGTGCTTGATGAGAGGCGCGATGTAGAATCAAGTGTAGGAGCCAAGTTCTCATTTTTATGGGGAAGTTGATGTTGTAGGTCATCACAGAAACCAAGCAAAATTAGCAGATGACAATCACAGGAAGGGCCTTGGGAAAGGCCAATATTATTACTGGACTATAAGGAACTCTAGTGCAGAAAGCCATGCAAACATGTGACAGGATTATGTCACCTTATAAATAATTTTTTGCACCCAGTGCTCTGCACTGAGCTACCACATTTGAAAATTAGCACTACATACTTGGCCAAATGGTGAAGCATTATTGAAAGTGTCCCTGCTTATTTCATAGAGTTCAGATAATTTCAGAAAAAAAATTAAAAATTTAGAAATTTAATTTATTTCCCTCCTGAGAAATTATATATGTGTGAATTTAGATACTTGTCTAACACTTGTAAAGAGTGTTTGTTTTTATATAACCTGTTTATTATAATTGTTTCCCATGTTGAATTTCTCCAACAGATGTGTGAAACTCATATATTTTGTTGCAAAGGCCATCTAATTAAACTTCCTGCAAGCTAAACGTCAAAATAGAATTTTACCCAAATACAAGCAATAGAAATTGAATTTCCCCTGAATCTTTTCTCTAAAATTCAAATTTGTTTTAGCAATGCTGCTAAGAAAATCCACAAAGAAGGCAATGAACCCTTAGAACATTAGAGTAAACTGGAAGATAACTTAGGAAATAAAAGTTGTTTTGGATGACCTTGCTATGTTCTTCCCTTTAAAATGTAACAACAAGATTATTTTATTTTGGAAACTGACATGTCATTTCCATGTCCATGGAGTCATATCATCTACCCCAAGAAGAGCATGTGCTTGAACATGTACCTTGCATTTGTTCGTATTTGTCTTTGCTATCTAGTGATGCAAAATGAGGAAACAGCTTCACAAAAAGTTACAGTATTGAAAACATTTAGGTCCTATTTCTTTTTCTTACTGATTGTAACGGATCAGTAAGTCCGTTTTCAGACACCACAGAAAGATGACTCCAAGATACAACGTAATTTAAAAACTAATTCCTAACTGTTGCTTCCAAAACATCTGTAGTTATCTAAAGAAGTAGTTCCCAATCAGAGACCTGCAGACCCCCTAAAGTCACTTAAGGTTGATTTAGGACAGGGCTGGGAAGAGTGGGGAGTTGGGAGGCTGATGTTGTTATTAACATTTTTCTTTCCACTACACTATGAAGTCTTTTAAAATACTTTTTATTTTCTGGGTTTTGTTTTTTCTTGCATTAGAAAGGCTGACTTCAGCATTATTGAATGGCTAATAGAAAAGCCAATTAATTATGTTATCATCTTTCTTAAAACAAAATCTTCAAGATCTTGAGCTTTGTGGCATGGGAATTATGCATAGTAAAAGGTGAAATAGTGGAGAATTCCTATTCTAAAATAAGACATTGTTAATTATTCTATTTTTGAAACATGGGCTCAATTCCTCACCAATAGCTCTGACCACTAGTCCTGAGGCGATTCACGTTTGCCCTCTCATTTCTGTTTTCTAATTTCCTCAGAAAAATTATTTGATTTCTTTTCTTTCCTGGCCAGTAAAGTTGTAAGGAGCTGTACGCAGCTGAAAGAATTCATGGTTTATCTTGCCAATTTGTGAAATCAGGATCTGCCTGGTTTCTGTTAGGAAACAGATGGCACTCTTGAGAAATGATTGAGGAAAGCTTAATCAAAGAACTATTTACAAAGTTATGTAGCAGGGTAGAATAAGCAATGAGGATAGTAAAATACCCAGGAAGTATCCTATGCTGGGAGGGGCAAGGAGAAGAAGTCATGGCCACCCAACTGGGACTGTAGCACTTGGAGATGGACCATCCAATGGAAGCCTTCAGTAGACATAGAAAGCCCCTGCCAACCCATGGCCCAGCAGAGAGGGAGCCTGGGGAATCCCTACCTTGCCCAGTGTGTATTCCTGCCCTCCTATCTACTGCAGATGCCTCCCACTGACCAAACCAAACTGGAAGCGAGTGTAAGGCTTCCCAGATGATACACCTTGTAGGGCTCAGCTCCAGAAGCACAGGGTGGGCCATGAACTTGTGAAGCCAGCAGGGTAAATAGAATATAAGGTACCATTCTCAGCCTTTGTAAG
Organism: Rhinopithecus roxellana; assembly: GCF_007565055.1. Taxonomy (NCBI): domain Eukaryota; kingdom Metazoa; phylum Chordata; class Mammalia; order Primates; family Cercopithecidae; genus Rhinopithecus; species Rhinopithecus roxellana. Next base: position 145,869,581 of record NC_044553.1, on the reverse strand, counting down.
CCATACTGGAAAAGAAAAGACAGCGCATGGACCACTGTATCAAACAAATGTATGTTCAAGCCTAGGGCTCATCAATGATGGACAATGTGACTGGAAAAGAAAGCACAATACATGGACCATTGAATAGGGCTCATCAGTGATTGACAATGTGACTCTGGCAAGCTATTTAACCTCTCTGAGGTTCCTTATTTTCTGGTATATAAAATTTAATTGAATTGCATACTTTGTATGGATATTGTAGTTATTAAATGAGATAGTTCTGCATTAGTATTAATAGCAATGACAGTTTTTCATGAAGCCTAAGATGTACTGTATAGGGTTGAATAGTGCCATAGTCCCTTCACTCTCCCCACAGAGTTTAGATATTCCTGGAACCTCAGAAGGTGACCTTATGTGGAAATAGATTCTTTGCAGATACAATTAGTTAAGATGAGCTCACATTGGATTAGTATGGACCCTAAATCTGAAGAGTGGCATTCTTATAAAAAGGCCATACAAGATACAGTGAGACATTAGGGAGAATTCCAGGTGATAACGGAAACAGAGACTGGGGTGTGTGCCCATCAGCCAAAGGATGCCAAGGATTGAAGGCAACCACAAGTAGCTAGGAGAGAGGAGTTCGAGGCCAGCCTGGGCAACATGGTGAAACCCCATCTAAAAATACAAAAATTAGCCTGGCATGGTGGTGCAAGCTTGCAATTCCAGCTCTTGGGAGGCTGAGGCACAAGAATTTCTCGAACCCAGGGGACAGAGGTTGTAGTGAGCCAAGATCGTGCCACTGCACTCCAGCCTGGGCGATAGAGGAAAAAAAAGAAAAGAGAAAAGAAGCTAGGAGAGATGAAAAGGAGCATTCTTCCCAAAAGACTTCAGAGGGAGCATGGCCCTGCTAACACCTTTATGGCAGCCTTCTATCCTCCAGAACTGTGGTACTTTGTTATGACAGTCCTAGGAAATGAATACATGTACTTTTATTATACATTAAAACAAAAAAAAAATCAGAAATCAAGAAATGTCTAAAGTAGACAACGTCTTACAATGACTGTCAGCTAGGCAAACTGACAACTCCCAGACGTGCCTGTGCTAAACCCTATAGAATGTGTCAGCAGTGTTGACAAGATACATATGGGCCAGTTTTTTTAATTCCAAGGAAAATTGCTGGGGGAAGGGAAGAGAGGAGGTAAGTTTGACAAGTCCAAAACATCCTCAACTCCCAAAATGGAACCAAAATTAGGCATCAACGTAACTGAATGCTCCCTTGGGAGCTCAACATCAAAGACTTTTTTTTTTCTCAAAAGAGAAATTCTGTTACCGATGTCCTTTTTAATTTTAATTTTAGATTCAGGGGGTGCATGTGCAGATTTGTTACAGGGATATATTGAGAGATGCTGATGTTTGGGCATCTACTGATCCTGTAATCCCGATAATGAACATAGTACCAGATGGGCAGTTTTTCAGCCCTTTTCTTCCTCCTCCCATCTGCCCTTCTTTTGGAGTCCTTAGTGTCTATTGTTCCCATCTTTACACCCTTGTGTACTCAAGGTTATCTCTCACTTGTAAGTGAGAACATGTGATATTTGCTTTTCTGTTTCTGCATTAATTCATTTAGGATAGTAGCCTCCAGTTGCATCCATTTTGCTGCAAAGAACATGATTTTGTTCTTTTAAACGGCTGCATGGTATTCCATGATGTGTGTGTACCACATTTCCTTTATTCAATCCACCATTTCTAGAGGACACCGAGGACCGCCTTCAATGGCAAAATGCAAAGCACCGTGACTCTAAGTCTATAAGAGATTTGAAGATGTGAATCTTGAATATGAAAACGTTTAGGAAAACTTGTAAGAATTTAATGTATTTGCATTTTCATTTTTAGTGCATAGTCATGCTGCATAATCAGAGTTTATTTTAAATAAGTTGTAAAGAGCTATCTCATTGTGTGTGAAATAACTTCAAATAATGAATGCATTATTTCACTGTTTAACTAGCAGCAGGTTTACTTTTGCAGTACATATGGTGATTTATCGTACACTTAATAGTGTCTCACGTTTGATCTGATAGTATTAGCTATTAGTACTCTAGCTCAAATGATTCAGACATCTTTTGCTTATTTTCTGATACTGATGTTTTTCCCGCAAAAATTTACTCTAATAGCTAAATTTTAAAAAGCAACATGTTCCAGACATGGTGGCACATGCCTGTAATGCAATCGCTTTGGGAGGCTGAGGTGGGGGGATTGCTTGAGTCTAGGAGTTTGAGATCACCTGGGCAACAGAGTGAGACCCCCCATCTCTACAAAAAATTTAAAAAATTAGTCAAGTGTGGCAGCACACACCTGCATTCCCAGCTACTCAAGAGGCTGAGATGGGAGGATTGCTTGAACCCTGGAGGTTGAGGCTACAGTGAGCTGTGATTGCTCTACTGCACTCCAGCCTGGGTACAGAGTGAGACCTTGTGGGGGAAAAAAAAGTAACGTGTTAAAAGTTCAAGATTCAAACTTCTTTTAAAATAGAAGAAGTAAAATTTTCTTTGAAAATGATATTGGCTGGAAGACAATTTTAAAGGCCAAGTTTGTATCTGAGGCTGGTACCATCCAAGAGTATTGTTTGCATGAGCATTCTCCAACATTGTCATTTCAGTAAGAAAAATATCAGATCTTGAATAATATTTTCTGAATTCACCCATTAGATTGTAACACCTCTGTCTAGCAGAAAGCAAAAGTGTCATTTGCAAAATGTATTGGCAACATCTTTCTGTATATAAAGAAATGGTTGTAAGAAAGTTTCCATTAGGTAAGTAAGGTAGAGATACACATATTAATCTATTTTATCACTTTAAGCATAAAATCTCACAAAAATTCTTGTGCATATTTTCTACATTTTATACCCATAAGTTAGTCTCTTAACGTTGACTAAGGCAATATAAATTGTTTATGACATAGTAAACGGAAGATGGTACATATCTAAGAAAACATGTTTTAATAATTTTTAAGACTTATTCCATTACATAAAAACTCTGTTCTCACCTTGCATAAAATTATAGAATTTTAAAGCTAGAGGGAGCCTTAGATCATCAAGTACGTGCTATATTTTATCATCTAACCTAATATCTTGTATTTCAAGCTGATTGTCTTTATTTGTAGGATTTTAAAGAAATGATTACTTCTATGTTACCTATCTTTGTTCTCATAAAATGTGGTATCCGTATTGGTGATCTTTGAGCCAGGGATCTCAATCTCAAATATCTAAATCAGTCAGCCAGGAGAATGCATGAGTCACACTGGCCTGGTGATGTCTGAAGAGCACTGGCGAATGCGAGCCTTCCTACAGAGAGTGGCAGACAGTGTTCAGGACCAGATGACAGAGGGAATGCCAAATCTAGTCCCCATATTGCTAAATCTTCCTACTCCAGAGAAAACAGAAATCCAGATTTTTAACGTGCAGTTTCTCTATTGAAATTCACAATTGATTAAATGTTTTTGAACACTTCATGTGAGACAAACAAAATATATCTTTAGGTCACTGATTTTCAGATTTAGATCTTGGTATTTATACCCTGAAATGTACAGTTTATCCTGAAATAGTTCCTCCACGCAGACTGACTGCAGGCAGAGAGGTTTGTGCCCAGGTGAATTTGATGATAGTAAGCTTTCTCCGGTGCCTTGGAGACCCAGAAATGTGAATGGAAATGAAAGCACAACAGCTTCTATTTACTGGCCTAACTGACAGGCCTATACAATACTTTTTCTTGCTTTGCTGCTTATGTGCTGGTTCTATTTTCCAGACTGTCCAACAGTCTTTAAAAGTAAGAAATTTTAATTTTGCATCTTTTTAATATGAAAATATGTGGCTGGGTGCGGTGGCTCATGCCTGTAATTCCAACACTTTGAGAGGCTGAGGTGGGCGGATCACCTGAGGTCAGGAGTTTGAGACCACCTTGACCAGCATGGAGAAACCCAGTCTCTACTAAAAATACAAAAAAAAAAAAGGGAAAGAAAAAAAAATGCAACATATTAAACTAGATAGTTTCAGTTTAACAAGGAGTTTTTCTGTATCTTCTCTGCAAAATATAGCACTCTATTCTATAAAGTTATGAGTAAGACATGTTTCCTCTGTTCAAAATTTTCTGTGTGACAGATATATCCCCTTAGCCATTCTTTTCTTTGACATGTTTCTTAATTACTCCTTAATTGTATACGGTCTGGTGCATACAATCAAAATGACAGCAACTTATATTTTTCTGTAGACACTGTCTTGAGCATTGTGCATTAGTATTGCTGGCATTCCTCACAACACTGCGAAGTAGAACCTACTTTCTCATTCTGAAACCTACCATTCCTATTTCACAGATGAAGAAAACATAACACGAATATACTGTAAATAAATTACCCTGTGGACACTCCGATTTCTGAGAAGGACGGTCTGATCTCATTGCCTACATGCTTCTTTATCTCTATGTAGACCGTCTACCAACAGGAAAAGACTGGTATGCCAGTTTGCTTTATCAGCGCCTTATTGTCCTGGAATTAGTGTCACACTTGGAAATAATAAAGGCACCTTACACTAAAGCAAATGGAATAAATCATTATTTTCTTTATGCCTACATTTATAAACTCTAGAAAAACCACTTGTGTAGAATCTACAAAAAGAATCACCTTGTTGATAGTATATGATGAGATGTTTACAAACTATGTGTCTCAGAACTAATTACCACGAGAAGGATTAAAATTGTAATGAATACTAATGAAAATTTGCCAAGTCTTGACTGACAGCTGACCAGAAAATCTACATTATCACTGACTTTCATTATTTGAGTTCACCAGAGTAAGGCTTTGAAGTTGACGGATTAACAAGTCATCAGATGCTTCAGTGATATTTTTCAAAAGATAATTTTGTTTGATGGTCAGAATATTATTGTGCAGGTGGACAGAAGACTCATCATACTGGTTCCCGGTTCAATAAGTAGTACCATCATATTCCAAGCCCATGTATCAGATGCCTAAAAACACCTTCCTGTTTTTAGCCGGCCATTTTCAATCCATCAGTAAGTCTGTCGAACCTATCTTTTTTAAAAAAAAATCTCTTAAAGCATCTAATTTCTCTCCCTACTACAAAGTAAGTGTTCGATAAATGTTTGTTCTAATTATTACTATTGTCGCTATTTTTCAGTCACCAAATTAGAGCAACTTACTATCATCATTTGCTTGAACTACTGTAATAACCTCCTAGTTTGTATTTTATATCCAAACTCACCCTTAGCGCCCCCGTCCCCCAATTTTTTTTTTACACTGTAGCTAGATGACCTCTTTAGAAAGCTAGCCTTGCCTCACTTCCCTTGGAAACCCTCTCTGGAGATCCTGCACTGACTGAATTCTTGTCTATTTTCCCATACCCTCTCTTAGCATCTTTTACCTTCCTTTTGAGACACTAACCATAATTGTAATTTTACACACATTTACGTAAACCATTGATTAATGCCTCTCTCTTTCTAGACCATAAGGCCTATGAGGGTTGGAGACTATTTACTTCAGTACATACCCGTTGAATTCATGAATACTATGTTATTAGATTCACTAGCTAATAAAAAGGGGTTTAGCGTAATGTAATCATAGAAATGTTTCAAAACAGCACATTTCCTTTAATCTGAATGCTTATGGTTGTCAGGCTCTATGCTTTGCAAGTACTGTTCTAATGTCCAGATATACTCCCATGGAGTTAGGTTTTTCTATTTAGGGCCACCAGGAGGAATGGGCCTTAACTGTGAAGCATTCATAGGCCAAACTAATAGTGTCTATAGTGTCTGCTATTTGGCTCCCCTTAATCCCTGAAAGAAAATAGACTAAGATTGTTCCATTTATAAAAGGGTGACTTGTGACTTATATATCCCTAGACAAATGAATGCATTATTCATGTGTTCACAAGTTCATGTAAAGCAAAGAAAACCGAATGAAGATTTATATCAGGATCTACTTTCTGACTGTAAAATGTATTATTCCTTGGGCTTATCGTGCAAAGGAAGTGGTGGAAATCTCATCCTCTGAGCTATTAATACTCCATGAACAACAGATTACTCTAGGGACCCATCCTTATGGATTAGGTAGGGAGATGGTCATAGATTTGATGATATAATCAGTCATCTATCTTCTCAATTTTTGCAAGAGGGCAGAAGTAAAAAGTGTGGCCAGTGGAAAAGCTTTAATCATTGTTGAATATTCGTGTTAAGTAAATGGTTGTATGATATAGAATGTTAACTTTAATCTTTTGTGTAAATGGACATAAAACCTCTGACTCCCCCAGGTAGATGCCTCTCTACCATGAACTTATAAGCCTAATGTGTATTCTGCTGCTGCAGCCCTTGGCTATGTGGTCTTCTGCGCTCTCACCCAGTCCTGTAATTGTCTCTTAATCTTTCTATTATCTTCAGGGATAGTAGGATACCTGTCACAAAGATGGAATTGGTCATTGATTGGTGGCATGAGTAAATGGATGGGTGAATAATGATACCCATATTCCTGGGAATTATATTAAGCAATTGCCGACCTTGAAAAAAAAAGAATCCCAAACTTTGCTACTATGGTAAATTATTTTCACTTTCTATTTTGCACCTCTTCTTTTCTGATCCTGATTTACTATTGTACCTATTTCCTTTGTTTCTTTTCTCCTTTCATGCTCTCTCTCTCAAAAGAAGTTTCCCATCCTGCTGAATTAAAGGCTAATATCAGTGCACTTTATGACATCAAAACTTGATTCTGTCTGACAAAATCCAGCTGGCTTTTGTATTCTGCTTTTTAAAAAACCTTTGACATAGATTGTGTTACTAAGTATTGCTATGTATGTTTTCCAGTTTGAAATCAGTAGAAGGAAGATAACTTTTAATTATCTTTGAACTGGTCAGCTTAACAGTTAAACCTAGGACTCAGAGGCTGACATACAGAAAATCCATTTTTGGTTTGTTTTTGAAAAGCCAGCCATCCATTCTCTCAGCCAGTATAAAACCTTTTTCATCTGAAATCTCCTTTCAAGTTCAATAGTGTATGAAGGCTGGGCTCTCCAGAGATGGACCACAAGCTGAAGTTTAGGGCATTGAAGACATTCGTTTGAATATTTGTGATAATATATTACAACAGTTATATGTAACAGCAGCATAATTTGTTCTTTCTGAACATGGTAATATTTTTACTTTTTAATGAAGTGATTATTTTAAGATTGTTTCTTTAATATACCACGTAGAGTATATTTTAAATGTCTACTTAATAATTAACCATTAAAATTTTAATATTTAAGTTACATAATTTAGTAGTAACCATGAACCTATGATATAGGCATTATTTTTCCCTTTCTGCAGATGACAAAACTGAAGTTCATTGAGGCTATCAGATTTATCCAAAGTCACATAGTGAGTTGAAGGACTCAGGTCTTTGTAACTTTAAAGCCATGTCTTATGTCAATGCCTCTTCTTAACAATCTTAAAGATCATATTGCAATTTGACACTTACATTTTGAAAAATATTTTTTATTACCAGATGCTGCATGGTTTAGCTGAGACATTTCAGGGACTTTAAAATGATCTTAAGAGTTTAAGTGATACTTAAAAACATCATGTTCTCTGAATGGTGAAACTTCTTTGATATCCATTATATATGTTACTTTCATTTCACAGGAATGGTTGCCTGGTGAACGACTACAGCTTTGCTGGTAGTACAGTATATTAGTCTGTTCTCATGCTGCTAATAAAGACATACCAGACACTGGGTAATTTATAAAGAAAAAGAGGTTTAATGGACTTACAGTTCTACATGAGCGGGAAGGTCTCACAATCATGGCAAAGTCAGGTCTTACATGGCAGCAGGCAAGAGAGAGAGGGGGAACTCTCTTTGTGCAGGGGGACTCCCTTTATGAACCCATCAGATCTCATGAGACTTATTCACTATCACGAGAACAGCATGAGAAAAACCCGCCCTCGTGATTCAATTACCTCCCACCGGTTCCCTCCTGTAGGAATTGTGGGAGCTACAGCGTGAGATTTGGGTGGGGACACAGCCAAATGATATTAGACAGATTTCATTATGCACTGTCAATGAGTGGTCAGAACTAAAAGCTGGGATGTAGACTCCACCAGTTCACAAAACCAGATGCACCCCTGAAATGTTCACTTGGGGCATAGTCCGCATGGTATCTCAGAAGAGGGAGCTGTGTTGATCTTGGCCTTGGCCGTGTACTGTTTGGAGGCTTTTCTTCTCAAGGTGAGTCAAAGAAGAATGAAAGTGGTTCCTGTAATTTATTTCCACACATACTGTCCATTTGTCTTCATCCTTTTCTTTGTTAATAGCTCTTTGTGTGTTAAGCCCTTGCCCTTTTATCCTTATGTTTTCCTCTGAAGTAGAAACAAAGGGTTTACACAATAATGCTGAGGCATGACCTCTGTTGAGTTACCTAAAGCCCTTCACTGATTAAGTGAAGTGCTCTTGTATCAACTTCAAATTTGGACCTCATCAAAATAAGCACATTATTATGAGCCATAGTCATTTTGGATAATTAGTAAATAGATGAAGCAACAAATTTTAAATTTGTGCATGTCAAAGATTTACCACTTTAGCCTGTACTGTGCACAGGCATTATGAGATGGGATCACAGGTGTATAGAGAAGAGTAAAATGTATATTTTCCCCTTAATACCAATAGTATAGTTTAGCATATAGCGCTAGTAGAATGTTCTACCAAAATAATGATTCCAGGTAGCAATGCAGTGGAAGACTTCATGGGTGGGAAGAAAAAATAACAAGAATTTTCATGGAGCCATGGAGGATAGAAATGGGGTCTGGGAATTCATCCAACATGGAATAGCCAAGAAAACAAAATAAGAGGTTTGCATGCCTTTCAGACTCTTGCACAAGTTTTGCTCCAAGCCCTCTCCTTTGGCGTCAACTCAGTAAGTCCCTCCTCTCTTTCTGAACCCACAATGCCTCCAGAAGTTCCCTCAGAGTCTATTTGAACTGTCTGCTTCATCCATCCATCCATGTAGCAATGAATCCATGTATTCTCAAGCAATCATACTACAAAATATTTATTCCCATTGGAAGATTGGTGTTATTTCATCCTGAGATTCCCCTTCTTGTCTTTTCTTAATATATTTAAAATGGTTTAGGACTCCTATTTGCCTTGTAATAAATTATACCTCCTTAAGTATCTGTAATTAATCTCAAATCATGGTGATTTATTTTGAAAGGAGGTGTTTAGTAAGTTATCTATAATAAAATAGTAGTACAGATTTAAATGGTAATTGACACATTATTAATACATGTTTATGTTGAATTACTTTTGTCCTATTCTTTTAGCTTTAAAAGGACTAAATTTTACAAAGTCTTACATATTAACAATATGTACACTCTTACGTTTCAATTAGGAAAAAAATAAAAAGCTATTTACTGGATGTAAAATGATTCTATATTTAATTTTGTATATAATCCACAATAAGAAAATATAAAACAGGCACAGTTTTTATTAAAACTTGTCAGTACAATTTTATTAAGTGAGGAAAAGAATATTGACCTCTTTTAAGTCATGTTGTGGCTTTGAAAAATTAAACATATCATTACAATATGATATTAAAATACCACATCCATTTAAAACACAATATACATTTAAAAGGAATTGTTAATACTTTGATTTCAATAACTCCTGTGTTTTCTCAGTGATTTTACCATTTTGGTTTTGGGTGAAACAGAGGGTGCAGTTTACTGAAAGGAGGGATAGGAGGAAGAACCGTTTTAAGCATGTGAGGTACTTGCCCTAGAGGTACACCAGCTGACCCATAGCCACGCCTCCTATGCATGTGGCACACAGTTTACCTTCCCAAGAAGGCTGAGGCATTTTTGGACCACCCAGTTCTAGAGAGAGCGGAGGTAAATGAGACAATGCTGAAGATCTCAAAGGGATGATTTCCTCCACAAAACTGTAACAGAGAAAAAGTGTAGTACTCATATTGTAGAAAGGAGTTCATTCCTTCTCCTACCTGTGTTTATTTTCTGTTGATTGGCTGTGGTTAGGAGGGTGGTAGCTCTTCACTGTAATTCACACTCTGCCTGAGCCCAGATTGTTCTTGGCCCCAGCTGGAAGCGTACTTATTGTGTCAGCAAGAATCCAGTAGGCTCTGAAGTGTGACCTGCTACTGGATAAGTGTAGCTTAGCTGGCTCTTGTGGAGCTAGGATCAGCATGGCATAAAGCTGTTCTCAGCATGACAGTCCATTTATAGAGAATTACGGGTTATTTGTGGCCGGTCTATTTAAGTTCCAACTGAAAACATTTCTCCTTACGTTCTGGTTCTGTAATTAGAAAGCAAAATTCAGCTAGATTTTTATAAATCAACTTACCTGCGCTCATTTATTATTTAAAATTTTCTAATTTATTTATCTTTTGCTTGTCAGCTAATATGGGGAAATTGAAATTTTATGTATTTTAAATTATATATTTGAAACATTTTATTTTTAAAGAAGAACAATCATTTAGGAATCTTCATAGTTATACAACAATGTCTTGAATAGGTTCTAGTTTTTTCAACTGTCTTAGTAGCATATAATATGTGCCACCATTTCAATAGAGGAAAAGTTTTCAGTGAATACTAGTAAAAATTGGTTTGGCCTAAATTCTTTTCCTTGTTTACTTACAACAGAAGTAAAATCTCACATAAAAACCATATTGACATTTCAAAGATTCTTCACCCATATTATTTACACTCTTTGGTTTACTGAGTTTTATTAAAACTAATCTTTTGATTTTTTGTTTAGCATCTTAAAGTTATTGGGCTGAAAAATATGTAACCTTCACATTCCATAATTAACTGTTACAAGATTTTGATACCCTGCGGAGCGGTGTGTACCTGTGGAACAGAGATTTATTAAAGTTTAATAAATGATTTATAGCTGCACATCCTGTTGAAAAATGGAAGTTTAACGGCCCCCAAGCTAGAGAATATCATCTTTCTCGCTGAGCTAAGGTGATGATGGCATTTGAAAGGCAATAGAAAAGTTATAATAAAGATACTGGCAGTTTTTGGAATGTTTTTTCATCTATGAATCTTGAAGTTATTTACAAATTCTCTGGTATAATTTCAGTGAATCATTAATTGTCAGTGTTTTATTTCCAGTCATACCAAGTCATGTCATCCAAAGCCATAAGATAGAACTAAACTACTTATTTTCTGAATTAATAGAGGGAGAAGTTATATGAATAATATAAAAATGAACAATAATTAAAAATCAGTCCAGGCATGGTGGCTCACTCCCATAATCTCAGCACTTTGGGAGCCTGAGGCAGGTGGTCACCTGAGGTCAGGAGTTTAAGACCAGCCTGGCCAACATGGCAAAACCCTGTCTCAACTAATAATACAAAAAATTAGCTGGCTGTGATAGTGCATGCCTATAATCTCAGCTACTTGGAAGGCTGAGGCCAGAAAATCACTTGAACCCAGAAGGCAGAGGCTGCAGTGAGCAGCTGAGGTTATGCCACTGCATGCCACTCTGGGCAACAGAATGAGACTGTCTCAAAAAAAAAAAAAAAAAAAAAAAAAAAAAAATATATATATATATATATATATATATATATATATATATGTTATAGTTTGCCTGAATTCACTCTGTTTCTTTAGAGAAAGCAATATATTTACCATAGTGATGCAATCAGGTATGGAATGTGCTTCTGACTATCATTTTACCAAATATGTAAACATACTTTGTTATCTATGTGGCTAGCAGTGTTGCCAGATTTAGCAAGTAAAATTATAAGACACCCAGTTAATTTTGGATTTTAGAAAAATAACAAATCAATGTTTAGCATAGCATATTTCTATTATTACACGTAACATACTTATGCAAAAAAAAGCTATTTGTTGTTTGTTTCAATCTATATGTAGCTATGCATCCATATTTAACCTCACAAATTTAGAAATAAAAGTTTAATGTGCCTCCATCTAATTGGTCCCCACCAATCTTCCAGAAGATTTTTAAGAGATGTAGAATACTGAGAAAATAAGGTGAGTAGCATTCAAGAATTAAGGTGAGGATCTTCGTGAAAACATGCTGGATCTTAAGAGAAACTCTCTGACCTCTTCAGGGCAAAGATCTTGATAGCACCAGGCAAAAGCCAGAAATAACTTCTCCCCCTTCAGAAAACTCATCAACTATGATAGCAAGTAGCACAAAAATAAAACAAAACAGAAAATCGTGCTTTTCCGGGGTCTCCTCTGTCTCTGTGTGGTGGAATCCTCAGAGAACTGACAGAAATTCTACCATAAAGTCACCATAACATTCATTTATACACTGACAAAGACTGAATTAACCAGGAAGATTCTGTTTAAGCAGCAATAACCATTTCCAATCATAAGACTAAGAGCTAAGCTTTTGACAGAGGCTAGGGGAAGTTACATTCTGTGGACTTAAATGATTTCATCCTAATTTTAGTTTCTAGCTGCTGGTTACGGAATCTTTACAAGATTTAGGCACCTCAGCTCATTACAGTGCTGTACATCCACTATTTCTCTATGTATTGTAAATGTTACATTAATCAGAGGTGGAAAAGAAAGAAACTATGTCAGTTCTGAGAAAGAGCAAGGTAGTATAAGTCAGTGTTAAACTTAACAACTTAATTTATTGGTGACTATTTTGAAAGCACTTACTTAACTCTGTTTGCTCTTTAAATTTTAACTTGCAGATGTGTTGTCACTTATATATCTTTCTTTTTTTTCTCTACAAATGTAGTGTGGGTTCCCCCTGCCTTATCTGTTTGATGTTCATATTTGGCTAGTTGTATTAATGAATAGGACTCTGAGTGCAACAGTTGCCAACTTTATCTTATTCCTTCTTTTCTCTTATAAAAGATATGAAAACAGAAAAGTACTTCAAAATTGTTTTGCTTTTCTATGTCTGGGAAATATATTTTTTCCTTCTGCTATTAATCCTATTATTTTTCAAGCATTGTAAGACCTCTTTATATCAATTTTTCTGAATGTAGAAATTCCTTGTTCTTTATTATGATTTATAGAGTTCTTTGAATATGAATTTGGCAGTCACCAAAGACCAAATATAAGCAAATAGTAACCTCATGCTATTTCTCATTATTATTTCCTATATTAAATAATAGCTTATTAGTAGTAGTAAGGATCAATATGTATAACAATTTATGTTAATATTTTTATTCTTATATTTTTGATCATGGAACTATTTGTCCAAATAAAAAGTTACAATGAAACCTAAGGAAATAATAGCTGTAGAAATGAGTCTCTTCTGATATATTTGTCACTTACTCCTATCTAACCTGAGTTGGGATTGCTGGGAAGGTTTTAGGAACCCCCTGGAACTCCTCAAATCACACTTTGAAGAGCAATGCCCTTTACAAATGTGACAGGACACAGAACACTATTAAAGCCAAAAATAATTGAAGAAAGCAAAAGAAATAGGGGATTGTTAATAAGCTTTCTCTATTTTCTAAGTCTTCTCTCCTATTTAACATTTAAACTGATATTAAATTGCTACAGACCCAGTGGAATGTTCCTATTTTCATCTACCTCACTCTAGGTCTATCTCTCTCTCTTCAGTTGATGATACCATTTTATTTCAATCTTTTGCATGTCTGCATCTCATTAGACTGTGCACTGGGGGGTAATGCCTTTCTCAACTGCATATTGACGAGACCCGCAAGACCACTTGGCACACAGTAAGATCTTGATAAGTATTTTTGAATTAATATATGACTAGATAAATGAAAAAAAAAAAAGGAAGCCCACCCAGAGAGCGCAGATATTTATTGTGGAGCATCTTATCTGTCCCTAAATGCCCTAACACAGCTTCAGCTGCTGATTGGCATAGAAGACCCTAAAACTGTTGAGTGGGATACCCAAAATTTCCAGTACCCACTCCTCTACCTTTAATTGAGTTGGGAATGTATCCCTGATTTACAAATTCTGCAAATGCACTGGGCTTCTCTGGAGCCTTCCCTCTCCAACTGAAACCACACATTGAGAGTCAGAGGAAAGGACATGGTGGCTGTCCAGACTCCAGCTCTGATAGCTGTTTTAGCCAAATAGAAAGTGAAAGCATTTTCTTTTATGAAGAAGTTCTGAGTTGTTCTCTAAACTACATTGTTTTATCTGTTGCCGTCAATTTCTCAATTTCTTGTGGTAGTGTCTTCCTCACTCCTATCAAAAGAAACAAACAATGTTAGGGGTAACTCTGCTTCTCTTCTCGGATTTTTTTTAAGTTAATTACCTCCATGAGTCATCTAAACTGATGTCTATGCATCATTTTCTGCAAATTTGTTCTCAATAAGTATTGCCTTTTTGATCAATTATACTTTTAATGATACAAACTTTAAATTTGATTATATATTATGTTTGTTCATAACTATAGATTTCTTTTATTTAAAACTATCTGATTTAATTTTATTTTATTTAAAACTATCTGATTTAATTTTATTTTATTTAAAACTATCTGATTTAATTTTCAGTAACACAGGAGGATGTCCTTGATAATGAGTTCATTCTACTGACACCTTCATGCAATTAACATGCATGAAAACTTTAAATGTTACCTTCAGAATATTTTCCTCACCCATATGTCACTCCTTCGTCCCAGCACTTCCATCTGATTTGGCCCCTCAGGTATGTTCACACACAGCACCCACTGCTTCTCTACTAAACTGTAAACCCCTGGAAATCAGGGCGAATCTGACATTTTATCCTCAGTATTTAGCATAGAGCCTAACACATAGCAGGTACCAAAAATATTTTTAAAATGAAAGAAGGTATATGTATTGAACACCAATTATACAGCTTTAATATGATAACTCAAAGATAAAGGTTGGTCTTTGTCCTAAGGGAATTCACATAATGAGAAGACAGGCATATAAATATATCAACATGATTTTAAAGACACAAAACAAACTTAATGGATTCATGAGTATCCAAACCTTGGAGTAGTGAAAGTGTATTAGGGAGCAAGGGGTAGGGTACATTGCAGGCACTTGGGACAACACTATATTTTGTCAAATCTAAGACACCTATTATAAGCGACACAATTAAAATAAAAGTGCGATTTTAAAAAAATGTTTGTTAAAAAAGAGCCTGTACACATGATTTTTAAAATAATTTTGACTGAATTTGGCCTAATATGCTATCTCCAAATTAAATTGTGTGATTTAGACTTATTTTGAGTTGAAATCAGTTGCAAGTTTGTGTTCATGATGAAAGATCCAAAAATATTTAAGGGTTACCTAATTGTAGATTTAACTTGTATTTTTAAGTGATATTAACCATATTTTACCATTTGTTGTTGTTGTTGATACAAGTTCTCATTCTGTCGCCTAGACTGGAGTGCAGTGGAGTGATCACGGCTCACTACAGCCTCAGTCTCCAGGGTTCATGTGATCCTACCACCTGAAACCTCTGGAGGAGCTGGGAAGCTGGGACCATATGCATTGTGCCACCATGCCCAGCTAATTTTTTATTTTTCTTGTGGTTTCTGAGCTAGGGTCTTGCTTTGTTGTTCAGGTTGGTTTCAAACTCCTGAGCACAAGCAATTCTCCCAACTTGGTCTCCCAAAATGCTGAGATTACAAGTGTGAGCCACCATGCCCAGCTGTGTACTTTAGCAATTCTAAAAACATTGTTTTTCATGTTCTAAGAGACACACTTATTGCTCTAATTGGAATGTGTCACTTGACCAATGATGTGTCATAATTTAATTGGCAACCTTTTTCTTTTCAGACGTGTGTAAATTGTTACTTCTTATAACCAACACTATTTTAGATTCAAAAAACATAGTAAGTTATTTTGTAATTATTAGTTGAGGCAACACAGTGAAAAACAAACTAAAACATATTAAAATATAAAAACTAAAATATTTGGCCAAGTGTGGTGGCTCACGCCTATAATCTCAGCACTTTGGGAGGTTGAAGCAGATGGATCATGAGGTCAGGAGTTCGAGAGCAGTCTGGCTAACATAGTGAAACCCCGTCTCTACCAAAAAAATACAAAAATTAGCAAAGCATGGTGGCGCACACCTGTAGTTCCAGCTACTTGGGAGGCTGAGGCAGAAGAATCGCTTGAACCTGGGAGTCTGAGGCTGTGGTGAGCCAAGATCATGCCACTGCATTCCAGCCTGAGCACGAGTGAGACTCCATATCAAAAACAAAAACAATCAAACAAACAAAAAAACCCCCAAAACTGGAAAATATTTAAAAGTGCTTTATTTTAAAAGTTTCCAAATGGGACAGAAAATTATTTAAAGTGTCCTTTAAAGTTATTGCTAAAATCAGCTAAACCTACAAAGAGAATTGAACTTACAAATTAAACTCAAAAACTTAATGATAAACTAAGAATTTGAATTGGTAACTTAAAGAAATCCAACATTAATTTTGGAAATAAAAGAGAATATCTAAAAAGTATTTTGTGTCTATAAAAGTCACCCTTCTAGTCAGCTGAAATTGCTCAATTGGGAGAGCATTAGACTAAAATGTCACCCTTAAGTTCAACAAAAAGATAAAATACAATTCATAAGGCAAAAGTAGTGAGAATAAAGGCAAAGAGTTACAAAATAGCCTGACATCTTCAAAAAACTGGGGTGTAGAATGCAGGTGGGGAGAAATAGTAAATCAGTTAGAAAAGGTGGTAGAAGGTAGACAAGAAAGAAATCTTATGTTAAGTGCTTTCGAAATTCCTCACAATCAATGGGACATCTGATTCAATGTTGGTAGAAATATTGAGTGAGCATCCTTCTGTTGTTCTTTAAGGGGGAAACATGCTGTCTTTCACTGGTAAGTGAAACTTTTCATCAATGCCCTTTTTCAGGTTGTTAAGTTTCTATTTCTACTTTATTGAGATTTTATCATCAATGAATGTAGAATATAGTAGAATTTTTTGAATGTATTGAGAACATCAATAATTTTTTCCTTTTTCATCTGTTGATATAGTCAATTACATTGATTGACTTTTCTTTTTTTTTTTTCATTTTTTTATTATACTTTAAGTTCTAGGGTACATGTGCATAACGTGCAGGTTTGTTACATATGTATATTTGTGCCATGTTGGTGTGCTGCACCCATCAACTCGTCAGCACCCATCAATTCATCATTTATATCATGTATAACTCCCCAGTGCAATCCCTCCCCCCTCCCCCCTCCCCATGATAGGCCCCAGTGTGTGATGTTCCCCTTCCCAAGTCCAAGTGATCTCATTGTTCAGTTCCCACCTATGAGTGAGAACATGCGGTGTTTGGTTTTCTGTTCTTGTGATAGTTTGCTAAGAATGATGGTTTCCAGCTGCATCCATGTCCCTACAAAGGACGCAAACTCATCCTTTTTTATGGCTGCATAGTATTCCATGGTGTATATGTGCCACATTTTCTTAATCCAGTCTGTCACAGATGGACATTTGGGTTGATTCCAAGTCTTTGCTATTGTGAATAGTGCTGCAATAAACATACGTGTGCATGTGTCTTTGTAGTAGAATAATTTATAATCCTTTGGGTATATACCCAGTAGTGGGATGGCTGGGTCATATGGTACATCTAGTTCTAGATCCTTGAGGAATTGCCATACTGTTTTCCATAATGGTTGAACTAGTTTACAATCCCACCAACAGTGTAAAAGTGTTCCTATTTCTCCCCATCCTCTCCAACACCTGTTGTTTCCTGATTTTTTAATGATTGCCATTCTAAGTGGTGCGAGATGGTATCTCATTGTGGTTTTGATTTGCATTTCTCTGATGGCGAGTGATGATGAGCATTTTTTCATGTGTCTGTTGGCTGTATGAATGTCTTCTTTTGAGAAATGTCTGTTCATATCCTTTGCCCACTTTTTGATGGGGTTGTTTGTTTTTTTCTTGTATATTTGTTTGAGTTCTTTGTAGATTCTGGATATTAGCCCTTTGTCAGATGAGTAGATTGCAAAAATTTTCTCCCATTCTGTAGGTTGCCTGTTGACTCTGATGGTAGTTTCTTTTGCTGTGCAGAAGCTCTTTAGTTTAATGAGATCCCATTTGTCAATTTTGGCTTTTGCTGCTGTTGCTTTTGGTGTTTTAGACATGAAGTCCTTGCCCATGCCTATGTCCTGAATGGTACTACCTAGATTTTCTTCTAGGGTTTTTATGGTATTAGGTCTAACATTTAAGTCTCTAATCCATCTTGAATTAATCTTTGTATAAGGAGTAAGGAAAGGATCCAGTTTCAGCTTTCTACTTATGGCTAGCCAATTTTCCCAGCACCATTTATTAAATAGGGAATCCTTTCCCCATTTCTTGTTTTTGTCAGGTTTGTCAAAGATCAGATGGCTGTAGATGTGTGGTATTATTTCTGAGGACTCTGTTCTGTTCCATTTGTCTATAGCTCTGTTTTGGTACCAGTACCATGCTGTTTTGGTTACTGTAGCCTTGTAGTATAGTTTGAAGTCAGGTAGCGTGACGCCTCCAGCTTTGTCCTTTTGACTTAGGATTGTTTTGGCAATGCGGGCTCTTTTTTGGTTCCATATGAACTTTAAAGCAGTTTTTTCCAATTCTGTGAAGAAACTCATTGGTAGCTTGATGGGGATGGCATTGAATCTATAAATAACCTTGGGCAGTATGGCCATTTTCACGATATTGATTCTTCCTATCCATGAGCATGGTATGTTCTTCCATTTGTTTGTGTCCTCTTTGATTTCACTGAGCAGTGGTTTGTAGTTCTCCTTGAAGAGGTCCTTTACGTCCCTTGTAAGTTGGATTCCTAGGTATTTTATTCTCTTTGAAGCAATTGTGAATGGAAGTTCATTCCTGAATTGGCTCTCTGCTTGTCTGTTACTGGTGTATAAGAATGCTTGTGATTTTTGCACATTAATTTTGTATCCTGAGACTTTGCTGAAGTTGCTTATCAGCTTAAGGAGATTTTGGGCTGAGACGATGGGGTTTTCTAAATATACAATCATGTCATCTGCAAACAGGGACAATTTGACTTCTTCTTTTCCTAACTGAATACCCTTGATTTCTTTCTCTTGCCTGATTGCCCTAGCCAGAACTTCCAACACTATGTTGAATAGGAGTGGTGAGAGAGGGCATCCCTGTCTTGTACCAGTTTTCAAAGGGAATTTTTCCAGTTTTTGCCCATTCAGTATGATATTAGCTGTGGGTTTGTCATAAATAGCTCTTATTATTTTGAGGTACGTTCCATCAATACCGAATTTATTCAGCGTTTTTAGCATGAAGGGCTGTTGAATTTTGTCAAAAGCCTTTTCTGCATCTATTGAGATAATCATGTGGTTCTTGTCTTTGGTTCTGTTTATATGCTGGATTACGTTTATTGATTTGCATATGTTGAACCAGCCTTGCATCCCAGGGATGAAGCCCACTTGATCATGGTGGATAAGCTTTTTGATGTGCTGCTGAATCCGGTTTGCCAGTATTTTATTGAGGATTTTTGCATTGATGTTCATCAGGGATATTGGTCTAAATTTCTCTTTTTTTGTTGTGTCTCTGCCAGGCTTTGGTATCAGGATGATGTTGGCCTCATAAAATGAGTTAGGGAGGATTCCCTCTTTTTCTATTGATTGGAATAGTTTCAGAAGGAATGGTACCAGCTCCTCCTTGTACCTCTGGTCGAATTCAGCTGTGAATCCATCTGGTCCTGGACTTTTTTTGGTGGGTAGGCTATTAATTGTTGCCTCAATTTCAGAGCCTGCTATTGGTCTATTCAGGGATTCAACTTCTTCCTGGTTTAGTCTTGGGAGAGTGTAAGTGTCCAGGAAATTATCCATTTCTTCTAGATATTCTAGTTGATTTGCGTAGAGGTGTTTATAGTATTCTCTGATGGTAGTTTGGTATTTCTGTGGGGTCGGTGGTGATATCCCCTTTACCATTTTTTATTGCATCTATTTGATTCCTCTCTCTTTTGTTCTTTATTAGTCTTGCTAGCAGTCTGTCAATTTTGTTGATCTTTTCAAAAAACCAACTCCTGGATTCATTGATTTTTTGGAGGGTTTTTTGTGTCTCTATCTCCTTCAGTTCGGCTCTGATCTTAGTTATTTCTTGCCTTCTGCTAGCTTTTGAATGTGTTTGCTCTTGCCTCTCTAGTTCTTTTAATTGTGATGTTAGAGTGTCAATTTTAGATCTTTCCAGCTTTCTCTTGTGGGCATTTAGTGCTATAAATTTCCCTCTACACACTGCTTTAAATGTGTCCCAGAGATTCTGGTATGTTGTATCTTTGTTCTCATTGGTTTCAAAGAACATCTTTATTTCTGCTTTCATTTTGTTATGTACCCAGTAGTCATTCAGGAGCAGGTTGTTCAGTTTCCATGTAGTTGAGCGGTTTTGAGTGAGTTTCTTAGTCCTGAGTTCTAGTTTGATTGCACTGTGGTCTGAGAGACAGTTTGTTATAATTTCTGTTCTTTTACATTTGCTGAGGAGTGCTTTACTTCCAACTATGTGGTCAATTTTGGAATAAGTGCGATGTGGTGCTGAGAAGAATGTATAGTCTGTTGATTTGGGGTGGAGAGTTCTATAGATGTCTATTAGGTCCGCTTGGTGCAGAGATGAGTTCAATTCCTGGATATCCTTGTTAACTTTCTGTCTCGTTGATCTGTCTAATGTTGACAGTGGAGTGTTGAAGTCTCCCATTATTATTGTATGGGAGTCTAAGTCTCTTTGCAAGTCTCTAAGGACTTGCTTTATGAATCTGGGTGCTCCTGTATTGGGTGCATATATATTTAGGAGAGTTAGCTCTTCCTGTTGAATCGATCCCTTTACCATTATGTAATGGCCTTCTTTGTCTCTTTTGATCTTTGATGGTTTAAAGTCTGTTTTATCAGAGACTAGGATTGCAACCCCTGCTTTTTTTTGTTCTCCATTTGCTTGGTAGATCTTCCTCCATCCCTTTATTTTGAGCCTATGTATGTCTCTGCATGTGAGATGGGTCTCCTGAATACAGCAGACTGATGGGTCTTGACTCTTTATCCAGTTTGCCAGTCTGTGTCTTTTAATTGGAGCATTTAGTCCATTTACATTTAAGATTAATGTTGTTATGTGTGAACTTGATCCTGCCATTATGATATTAACTGGTTATTTTGCTCGTTAGTTGATGCAGTTTCTTCCTAGCCTCGATGGTCTTTACATTTTGGCATGTTTTTGCAATGGCTGGTACCAGTTGTTCCTTTCCATGTTTAGGGCTTCCTTCAGGGTCTCTTGTAAGGCAGGCCTGGTGGTGACAAAATCTCTAAGCATTTGCTTATCTGTAAAGGATTGTATTTCTCCTTCACTTATGAAACTTAGTTTGGCTGGATATGAAATTCTGGGTTGAAAATTCTTTTCTTTAAGATCGTTGAATATTAGCCCCCACTCTCTTCTGGCTTGTAGAGTTTCTGCCGAGAGATCTGCTGTTAGTCTGATGGGCTTCCCTTTGTGGGTAACCCGACCTTTCTCTCTGGCTGCCCTTAAGATTTTTTCCTTCATTTCAACTTTGGTGAATCTGGCAATTATGTGTCTTGGAGTTGCTCTTCTGGAGGAGTATCTTTGTGGTATTCTCTGTATTTCCTGAATTTGAATGTTGGCCTTCCCTGCTAGGTTGGGGAAGTTCTCCTGGATGATATCCTGCAGAGTGTTTTCCAACTTGGTTCCATTTTCCCCCTCACTTTCAGGCACCCCAATCAGACGTAGATTTGGTCATTTTACATAATCCCATACTTCTTGTAGGCTTTGTTCATTTCTTTTTCTTCTTTTTTCTTTTGGTTTCTCTTCTCGCTTCATTTCATTCATTTGATCCTCAATTGCTGATACTCTTTCTTCCAGTTGATCGAGTCGGTTACTGAAGCTTGTGCATTTGTCACGTATTTCTCGTGTCATGGTTTTCATCTCTGTCATTTCGTTTATGACCTTCTCTGCATTAATTAGTCTAGCTGTCAATTCTTCCACTCTTTTTTCAAGATTTTTAGTTTCTTTGCGCTGGGTACGTAATTCCTCCTTTAGCTCTGAGAAGTTTGATGGACTGAAGCCTTCTTCTCTTATCTCATCAAAGTCATTCTCTGACCAGCTTCGATCCATTGCTGGTGATGGGCTGCGCTCCTTTGCAGGGGGAGATGCGCTCTTAGTTTTTGAATTTCCAGCTTTTCTGCCCTGCTTTTTCCCCATCTTTGTGGTTTTATCTGTCTCTGGTCTTTGATGATGGTGAAGTACTGATGGGGATTTGGTATAGGTGTCCTTCCTGTTTGATAGTTTTCCTTCTGACAGTCAGGACCCTCAGCTATAGGTCTGTTGGAGATTGCTTGAGGTCCACTCCAGACCCTGTTTGCCTGGGTATCAGCAGCAGAGGTTGCAGAAGATAGAATATTGCTGAACAGCGAGTGTACCTGTCTGATTCTTACTTTGGAAGCTTCCTCTCAGGGGTGTACTCCACCCTGTGAGGTGTGGGGTGTCAGACTGCCCCTAGTGGGGGATGTCTCCCAGTTAGGCTACTCAGTGGTCAGGGACCCACTTGAGCAGGCGGTCTGTCCGTTCTCAGATCTCAACCTCCGTGTTGGGAGATCCACTGCTCTCTTCAAAGCTGTCAGACAGAGTTGTTCGCGTCTGCTGAGGCCTCTGCTGTTTCCCCTGTTGTTTTTTAGCTGAGCCCTGCCCCCAGAGGTGGAGTCTATAGAGACAGGCAGGTTTCCTTGAGCTGCTGTGAGCTCCACCCAGTTTGAGCTTCCCAGTGGCTTTGTTTACCTACTTAAGCCTCAGCAATGGCGGGCGCCCCTCCCCCAGCCTCGCTGCTGCCTTGCGGTTAGATCGCCGCAGACTGCTGTGTTAACAATGAGGGAGGCTCCGTGGGCGTGGGACCCTCCCGGCCAGGTGAGGGATATATTCTTCTGGTGTGCCCATTGCTTAAAGCGCGGTATTGGGGTGGGAGTTACCTGATTTTCTAGTTGTTGGGTGTCTCAGTTCCCCTGGCTAGGAAAAGGGATTCCCTTCCCCCTTGCACTTCCCAGGTGAAGTGATGCCTCGCCCTGCTTCAGCTCTCACTGGTCAGGCTGCAGCAGCTGACCAGCACCGATTGTCCGGCACTCCCTAGTAAGATGTCCCCAGTATCTCAGTTGAAAATGCAGAAATCACTGGTCTTCTGTGTTGCTCGCGCTGGGAGTTGGAGACTGGAGCTGTTCCTATTCGGCCATCTTGCTCCGCCCCCTGATTTTTCAAATGTGGAACCACTCCTGTATTCTGAGGATAAAACCCACATGTCTCTGGTGTATAATTCCTTTTATGTTTTGCTGAATTCAGTTTACTAATATTTTGCTAATAATTTATCTGCCTATGTTCATGAGAGAAATATTGCTTTCAGTTTTCTTATAATGTCTTGGTACAGCTTTTGTATTAGGGCAATGCTGGTCTCATGAAATAAGTTGGGAAGTATACATATATCTTCTATTTTCTGGAAGAATTCGAATAAAATCAGTATTGTTTCTTCTTTAAATGATGGAAAGAATTCATTGAGGGAATTTTCTGGGGGTGGAATTCTCTTTCTGATATTTTTACCCATAAATTTAGTTTATTCAACAGACAAAATACTATTCTGCTCCTCTATTTTTTCTTCTTGAGTAAACATCAGTAGTTTGTGTTTTTAAGAAATTTATTCATTTCAATATTTCCAAATGTATTGGCATAAAGCTGGTGATAGTGTTTCCACATCCTATTGTAGAACTTACTATGATGTCCTTTTTCTCTCTTCTGACATTGGTCATTTTTAATTTCTTTTCTTTTTTTTTTTTTCTGTTTTCTTTCAAAGAGCCATCTTGGATTTTAGTAGTTTGTCTATATTGATTTTTCTGTTTTAATTATTTTCCATGATTTTTTTCTTCTGATTGCTTTGTGTTTAATTTGCCCTTATTCTGATTTCCTAGGGTGGAAGCTTAGTTCATTGACTTGAGACATTTACTGTTTTTTTCAACTGTAAGTATTTAATGCTAAGAATTTACCTCTAAATACTGCTTTACCTGTACCTCACAAATATTGATATGGTATGATTTACTTCCATTTAATTCAAAATAATTTCTAATTACTTGGTGCTATGGTCACTGGAGGTTGGTAGGAATTTTTGTTCTCTCCTCCAGCCTCAGTACTAGAAAGATTCCATGTCTCTGGGCCTTAAAAGTAGGGTTTTCTCAGCATTTCTGCTGCCACTTTATTAGATATTGAATTGTGTCCCGTTCAGAATTGGTACTGGTAACCCCCAGCATCACAGAATGAAAACTTAGTTGGAAATAAGGTCATTGCAGATGTAATTAGTTTAGAAGAGACTATGGGGGAGGGGGAAGGCTAATTCAATGTAACTGATGTTCTTATCGTCCTATCAGAAGTGTTTGTTTTTTGCCTAAGTCCCTGTGGCTTGAGTGTTTCCTGTACTCTCCCACAAATCAACAGTTTGAGGTGGGTGCCTCATATGACAGAAGAGTCTTGGGCAGTGGGCGAGGCTTTGTGCCCCACCCCAGCAGCAGCTGATTTCACCAGCTCACCTGCATCACTGAAGGGGACTCTCTTCAGTCTCCTGCCCTGCCTGCAATCCCTTCATCTTTCATAGGAGCTGTATTTTTTAGGTGGAGCTTGTGAAAAAGAGCTTGTCAGTGCCTATAAACTTCTTCATGTCAGAGTTTCCAGTCTTTCTTAACTGATATGATAGCCCACATTCAGCCTTTAAGAATTATTTTAACATTTGAGCAGGTTTCTTTCTTATCTGAGTCTATGGCACCAAATTCTTCCTCCCATGTTCCATCAAAGGTAAGGAGTTTGTTTTTCTGTCTTCACTCCTCAGAGGAGGTGACCCTTTGGAATTCTGCTCATTTTGCTCTTTCAAATCTCAGGTCCCAGTGGACTCAAGAAAAGCAATAATTTTGTGCATGGTCTGGCTTCTATCTAACTGTTGAGGTGGAAACAATGGTAATATGGGTGTGTGTATTTCTACATTCTAGGTAGAATTTGAACAAAAAGCATTCTTTGCTATTATACTTGGGTTGTTCTTCACTGTTACCTGGGAATCTGTTATGAAAATTATGCTAAACTAATAATTCTGATGGGATGATCTTCACTCTTGTAGACTGTAGCGTCACGTAGAAGGAAGGCTAATATGGATATGAGGTTCAAGATCAAGGTAAATTCTTCATCTTACTGGTGCTTACAAGAGGATGATATGTTTCTTTCTCTTTTAAACTAAAAAGAAAGTCTACCAACATATGAAGTCGCAAAATATGACATGCCTGTTGTTAATTTTGATTGAAATGCAGAAGACTGTCACTGCTGGGATATTCCCATTTAACTACTTAAAATAAAGCTCCTCCCAAAATTTGGAGCCAGAAGGGTGTTGTTACATTTGCGTTTCAGTTAAAGTCAGTGAAGTGGGGTGGTGAGTTGGACTGGTCCCAGCTTAGGGACTTGAATAAAGCTCTATAATAATTTGATTAAATGTACATAGATATTCAAAGTTGCCACTACACCTGAGAGTAGTATCAAGGGTTTTTACATCAACATGGTAACGATTTTCCCACAATTAAGGCATTGTAAAGTACAATGTAGGTTTGTTTAGAAACATTTTCAAGTTTCCACAACATATATGCAATGATCATATACCATGAAGCACCATTAAACATTAACATTTTTGGAAAACTTACTGTAAGAGAGGTGCTAAATTAATGTACTATACATGTTTCACAAAGATTAATAATTATTATATTATTAATGGTCATATTAAACTAATATAACTAATAACATAAGCTAATCATATAGCTAATAAAAATATTAACTATAAAAGTAATAACTAATAATTTTGTGCTGGGTATCATGTTAATTGCTTCATGGTTTGTCCAATTCTTATTAATAATGATAATAACAATATTGATGATAGCTACTGTTTAATTAGTGCTTATTACATCCCACTATCTTGCTAAGCCCTCTATCTACTTTACATCATTTAATCCTCCCAACAGCTCTATCACATATGTACTATCATTCTTGATATTTTATGAGTGAGAAAACTGTTCTACAGAAACACAATTTACTTTCAGATGTAAAGCTATTTTCCAGTGAGACCATGCTCTGATGCTGTTTGTATTGAGCCTACACTGGATGGGGTGGAAAGAAAATAAACTGTCCTATGAAGTGACCTTCCTTCCAATAGTGTCTCTGATACTTATAAATTGCATTGCATGGACTAATTATGTAACTTTCTTGAGCCTTGATTTTCTAATTTGTAACATGTATGTGCATAATACCATCTATATTTTGAAATATTACAGATAATGCATGGGCCGGGTGCGGTGGCTCATGCCTATGATCTCAGCACTTCGGGAGGCCAAGGTGGGTGGATCACTTGAGGTCAGTAGTTCGAGACCAGCCTGGACAACATGGTGAAGCCCCACCTCTACTAAATATACAAAGCTGGGTATGGTGGCTAGCACCTGTAATCCCAGTTACTTGGGAGGCTAAGAGAGGGAGAATTGCTTGAACCCGGGAGGTGGAGGTTGCAGGGAGCTGAGATGGCTCCATTGCACTCCAGTCTGGGCAAAAGAGTGAGACTCTGTCTCAAAAATAAATAAATAAATAAATAAAATAAATAAGGTAATGCATGTAGAGAAACTATATACATGTATTTCACACTTTTCCAGTCTCTGGACCTAAGACAGCTTTCTGGCTCACAACCCATTGACAGAAGGAGAGGTCAGTATCTATGAGAAAAAATCCTGCAATATAATGACAAGTATAGAGTAATGATTTCCCATAACAATGTTTCTGACCCAAGGACAACTATGAATACCTTTATTGGTATACTTGGGTAAAGGGAACACCCAGTCACTCTATTACTGTTGCATATGGGTCTTAGTTGACTTTGATACTTGGGGACCCAAGGTGTCATCATGGCACCCCTGTTAGAGTGGAGTTAGATGTATGTTAATCAAGTGAAGTATGAAGTTCTGCTCCAAGATTGGCTCACAGTAGGTTTATTGAGAGGGCAGAGATTAGCCTGATAAATATTGAGAGGAAAGAAAGAGAGGACCATTTCCAGAAGATTTGAAGAGGAAGAAGATCATGCTTGGCTCCAGAAGCAACATACAGTTCTGATTGAAAAGACAGTTGACATAAAGGGGAAGAGTGGCCAGGAATGTGGATGGAGAGTTAAACATGGGACTCCCATCATGAAGGCCTTGTGTTCTGATTTGATTTTGCAGGCAATGGAATCATAAAATAATTTGAAACAAGAGAGGGATGCAAACATATTTTAGACCTAAAAGATCACTCTGGTAGTGTTATGAGAGATGGATCCTGAGAACCAAGGCTGGTGACAAGGAAAGCATTTAGATGACTAATACATGAATACCGGTGATAAAGAGAGGACCTGAAGTAAGGGACATAGATGTAAGTGAAGAGATTCAGGAGATGGTAAGAAGGTAGATGCAATGGTGTTTAGTGACTGATTGAACATTCAGAAGAGGAGAAGTCAGGGATGATTCCTAGGACTCTGTCTGGAAAAACTGGATAAAAAGAAATGCCGTGAACTAAAAATTGAAACAGAGAGAAGAAAGCCTGGCACAGAATAAAGGAGTTCAGGTGTGGACATGTTGAAGATGAGAGGCTACAAAGACATTCAGATGATGCTGTTCAGTAGGGAGCTTTTGAATTCGGTGCAGAAATCAAACTGTATGAGCAGATTTAGGAGTCTCCAGGAAGCAGATACAGTAAAGGTATAACAGCAGATGAGCTCACCTGGGTAATGTACATAGCATAAGAGAAAGAGGGTGAGAATGGACATTTGAACTATGCAGCTTTTAACAGGAGAGGAGAAGGTGTGGTCAGAACTCCACCTACAGCACCAGGAAAGATCATTGTCAAGGAAGACCGATGAAAAAGGCCGTGACTTGTCCACAACATTTGGTATGGTGGAGAAGTGAGCTGAAACAAAAGCGGAGGTAGGTGCAGAGAGAGGCCTTGGGGAGAGTAGAGGTCTCATCTGAAACTTTCTTGGATGCCTCCCTTACTTTTGTTTAATAAAAACTAAACACAGTAGTCCTATTTCTGGACATTCCAGTTTGCCAATTGCCATTCTGCCTTGGGGCCTCTGTATCTTGAGTTTCCCTCTACCTAGAAGGCTCTCACCCAGCTCTCTTTTTGCCTACCTCTGTATCATCTCTTGGTTCTTGTATCAATTCTCAGTACCCTCAGATCTTGTGTGAGCTTTTACCCCGGGATGGGTCTCTGCCATATGCCCTCAAGACACATTGCATTTATTTATATGGTAATTTTTGCAAGCTATTAAATAATAATTGTGAAATTTTACTTTACGTGTACGTTTTTCTCCCTATTCAACTGTGGGTTGAAAGGAATAGTGCTCTTGTGCTCAATGTTGTGTTTCCAACACCTGGCAGAGTGCCTGCACCATAATAAGCATTGAGTAAATATAATTGAGCTGATTTATTTTATTCATTACTAAAATTCAGGTGTTGCTTACTTTGTGTCAAGGATTGTTTTAAGCCCTTTATTAATAACTCACTTAATTTTTGAGTGTAAAATACAGCAAACAAGGAGTCGATTGTAAAATTATGGACCAACTACCGAACACTTCTTTAGGACGATGCTTTTCAGGAGGATGAGGACAAGTGAGACTTTGGTGACAATACAGATCAGAGGAGAGTGACAGTCCCGGGAGCCAGAATGCCTGGGATCCAATGCCACCTCTCCCCTCTTAATAACTATGTTGTTTGGGTAATCACTTCATCTTTCTGATCACTCAATTGTCTCCTTTTTTTAAATCTGTAATATAAGGATAGTAGAATCCTTATATTATATAGTATATTATATAGTAGAATCCTCATGGGTTGTTATGGGTACTCAATGATTTGACGTGGAGTAGTCCTAAGTGTTACTGTTATATTTTTGATAGTCTACCACTCCTTCTCCCTTCCCCCACCACTTCCTTTCTTGTCCACACCTGTCTGTCTTGGAAATAGGCCATTGACTCTTAGCCATCAGAAACAGCCTAAAAATTAATTTTACCTCTGGGCATATCTCCAGTTACATGTCTCATTTATCTTCTGGTGACCTGAGTGGATTTCAAACCCCCAGGTTTATATGAGTCCATTTGGTACTATTCTAATTGAAATTATACTGCTACTCCTTATAAGCAGAATGTAATTACTTCAGCTGGCATTTAGACATGACTCTAGGCTACCCCATTAAAAATTACATGACCCTTTCAATGACTGTAGTCACTTTTTTTTTTTTTTTTTTTTAGCATCAGCAATGAAGAGCAGATGAGGGGAAGTCTCCTCAATGCATACAGAAAGATGGCACCATCTCTTTGGTCTCGATTATAGGGTGAAATCTACCATTTCTTTTCATTGATGTGCCACTGTAACATTGAAGCTAATGCTATATGATGATATGGGAAGTCCAGAAAAATGGCATTGCAATAAAATTTAATTGCTTAAATAATTTATAACAGAACTTCAAGAAAATATGGAAGATCATATAAGCTTTTGGATCTTTGTGAGTATAATACAAATGATAAAATTTGAGTGAAAGAGATTGCTATATCTAACCAAATAAAAATTCAAAATGTACATTAAAATAAAAACAAAGAAGATGAATGACAAAATATATTTTAGTTGCATGGCAAAATGTTGTTCTAAATATTGGGTGAGTTCATAAAAATCAAGAAAAAGAATAACAATAAAAATCGTTACGTTACCTACAAAGACATGTAACTAACATAAAAAAAGAAGGCAGATGACAAACAAAGATGAACACATTCTAACGCCAAATCAAGTAAATTAATTAGGCCCCTCCTTTTTTGTATATTATATCTTAAAACTTTTAAAAATAATGATTTCTAGAAGCATCTTGAATGCTCAAAAATAAGAAAATGTTAAATTATATCCATCATCTTGAATGCTTAAATATAAGAAAATGTTAAATAAGAAAATGTTAAATTATGCACCAGTTTTGCTATTTTTAGTAGGCAAGTCTTATGAAATGCTTTGTAGCATAAAACATTTATATTCTATGCAACATTAAAAAGCCATTACAAAGAATGAAATAGATATATACGCTGACATTGACATAGAAAGATAGGCAACATATACTATTAAGTGAAAAAATTCAAACAGGAGATGTCATGCTTATTTCTTATTAAAAAGAACACAGGCACACATATGTAATAGTGTATACTATTGTGAGTACATACATAAATATAGGCATAGATTTGCAAGGAAAATTACTAAAGAAATACTTAAAATTTCTGACAGTGATTCCAGACATGAAATGGGTGGAAGCCTCATTAAATTTATATCTTTTAAATCAAGTTAATCGTTATGTTCATTGAAATGATTTTTAGGAATTTTTTTTTTTTTTTTTTTTTTTTGCAATGCAGATCAGCCATTCTCTTGTTCTCATGTTGCTCACTGAAAGCTTTCTGTTAAGTGATTTGGTAATATCTATCGGAGGCCTTAAAATGTGTTGATTGTTTCACGTAGCAAAACCTCTTCTGGACACTTACTTTGAGAAAATACCAGCCAGAAAAACAAATCTATAAGTAGGCTCATTTTAATGTTATTTATGATGGTGGAAACCTGGAAGCAATACAAATATCCAACCCTAAAGTATCCATTGCACCCAGTGTAACTGGGTCCATACTCTTGCGAGTTTTGGTAATCAGCGGTGCATGTTCCTCTAGCCACTTAGTTGCTGCTTGGAGCACTCTCCGCCTTTCATCTGTGTTAAAGAGGAACATGAGCAACTGGTGGCAATCAGCCCAAGTGGGGTTATGGGTCTGGGTAATAGTTTGGAGCAGATCAATTAGAGCTTGTGGCTTTTCAGTATAGGACGGCGTATTGTTTTTCCAGTTGAGAAGGTTGGCAGAGGTGAAGGGCTGGTACACAAAAACACGCCTCTCCACCATGTGACCATCCTTATCTATCCCAGTATACTGCTGCTCTCTCAGGGGCATGCGTATCCCAGTTTTGGGTCGTAAATGAGCTGCCATGGGAGGGGTTTCTCCCGAGGCTTCACCTCCTCTCTTACCTACTCTGGGTGGCCTAGGGATATGTTTGTCTTGTGGAGGCGCAAGCACTATGGGCTCAAGAGTGGGGAGCCTCTCTCCCTGGTAAGGGGAGGGCACCACTGGGATCACTGGCGCCATCTCCTGCAATGGATCTTCTTTAAGTAATATTACTTAAAGATTTATGAAATGATATGATGAAATACTATGCATTCAGTAAAAACTGTGTTGTAAAAAAACACCCTGGGGCATTGATCAAGTTATAATGTTTACAAACTAGATATCATCTAGCCTACAGTGTAATTTCAATTATGTTAAAAATACCTTAAACAATAGAAAGTCTGGAAGGATGTGTATGAAATGTTACGGTGTTTATCTCTGGGTAACTATATTATGGCTTTTTATTTTCTTATATGTGTTTTTCAAAATACTCCCAGTATTCTCTAAAAACATGCCATATTTTACCGTTAAAATAACCATATTTTATTACATAACAATATATACTTATTGTAGAAATATCTTTAAATACAGAAAATCAGCTAGAAGCAAATGCTATCTAATAGTTTTCCATATGTTATTATAGACATTTTTATTACTTTGTATTTGGTAGGATACGATTATGCTATATACTGTGTGTGTGTGGCCTTTTTTGTCTAATGTTTCATGAGCATATACCTATGTAAATATATATTCATTTATAATATAATATTCATTGAAGTTTTATTTCATTGTGCATATTATCTTAGTTTTTTTGTAGTCATGATATAATGTTAGGGTTCAGTTATTTACAGTTATTTATTATTATAATAATGCTACCAGAAAACATCTGTAGCTAAACCTAATCACAAATCATTATTTCCCAAAGAGAAAATTCTCTTAGCAAAGTTGATATCTCAAAGAATGTGTACAACGTAGAGACCTTTGATTGACACTGGCAGATTGACTCTGGCAGTTTAAGGCAATTGACACATCCATGTGCCAGTTTTGCTTTTTTAGTAAGCAGGTTTTATTTGTGTAATCAAGTAACACATAATATTGTATTTTCCAATAGTTAACAAGTCGTCAATTCAGCTCCCAAGAGAATTATTGCTCTATAGTAATCCAAATTCTGTAAGGTTTATTGGTAAAATACACGGTGTACTCTAAACTTGGAGCTGGAGTTTCACAAATGACTAAGGTAACATCTCCTCTCCTCAAGATGGTTATGCTATAATGGGCATACAGATACACAATAATGTTCATTTTTGATGATATACAATGGCATAATGTAGTAAAGTTGACTTACATTTTTTTAGAATCATAATGGTACCTATTAGGGCAAGTAAATTCCTGATTCCAACTTGCTTATTTGGTAAAAGAGTCAGGGGACAAACTAGTAAATATACTGACCTATAGATCCATTTATTAAAATAGTAATATGTTAAACACATTGACATACATATATACAATACATGCGTGTGTAGCTTTCATATAAAATCTAGGGATGCCACAACCATTGTTTTTTCTCATTTTTATTCTGTCAAATCTGTTGATTATGCCTGTCATTTTGTAAGCTATATTTGTTTAAAATCACTATCCACTTAACAAATAGTTCCTGACTAACTTCTATTAACAAAGCACTGAGAATATAAAGGAAAATGAAATGTGGTACCTGTCCTCAAGGACCCTCATTATAGCCTAGTGAAGGAGACAATGGCCAAAAATGCATACGGATCTCAAGACAGTTCCTGCATTAATATAGAAACTGATCAGCACATGATAATTTAAAACATTGATTTAGTTATTATCTATGCAACATATATTTATTGAACTCTTATTAGGTACTGGGCTCTGTGCTTAATGCAGTAGTAAATAAGACTATAGACCTGCCATCCTGGAGAAAGTGATAAGGACATAGATTTAAACAGCTGCATGCATTCTCTTGAATAATGTGGGCTTGAAAGAATTCTCAGTGGGTTCAGGGAATACATTTTAAACTATTTACTTGTTTTTAAGTATGGGCACTCAATGTATGCTTTGTTATGTGAATATTTCAAATTGGAATATGGAAATCATATAAATCAATGAGTTTTTAAATGCTATTTTAAGTAACATTGCAGAAATAGAGTTAGCAGGGTCATTTCTACTTTTGTTTAGTTTGGTGGCAAAGAGCAAATTGATATTCTTTTCCTAACTGTAGGATTGCAAAGAAAAACAAATGTATCAAAATTATATAATTGCTTTTAAGTTCTTTAAAATATACAACACAATTGGGCTACATATTAAAATTTCCAGCTTAGAGGAGAGACAGAGATAAATATATGAAAAGAATGTGCTCACAATGTGAGACATTGTTTCGGTAATAATTCAAGAGACATTATTCTTAGTGTGACTTTTTTTCCTTCCCCATAGAAGTTAAAGTGTCAAAAGGACAGCTTAGTAAGCATGTTTAAGGGTATTATGTTATAATACATATCTAGCGTAGACATTTTTTATTACTTATAATGTGCAAAAACTACAATTCTGTATTTTTTGAGTATTATATCACTCAGTCTTATGTATATAGTTCCATATAAAGCAGTTATTTTAAAACATAATGCTCAGAAAATCTTTACTTTCCCTGAAAAAATTTCTGCAATTTATTAAATTCTCATTGATCATAGTATTTTTTATCATATGGATTCTTTATAAATTGCCCCAGTGCTTTGTGGAATTAGTGTGAATTTAGTAAGTAGATTTCACATGCCGCAATTAAAAAAATAACTTAAATTTATGAATGCATTTTTCATACTCCACTTACATAGGTTAATGGATGGGACAAGTTAGTAATGGGATTAGAAAAAATATCGAACAATCATTAGATCAAAAGGAAAAAATCTTTGATAATCAACTGGTCAATGGCCTTAATTAAATAGTATACATCATTGTAATATTATAAAACATTAATTTGGAAATTTTAGTTTTTTTTTTTTTTTTAGTGCACTGCATTTTAGTAATGGCATTACAATGTATTAACACAATTTAGTTTATTTTTCATTTGAGGGGGACTTAATGATGTTGAGAAGTACGTAGTGTTAAGAAATTATAAAAGATATGCTTTCTTCTTTAATGGAGTCATTAAAGACTATTTTGGTTTTGGTGCTTATTTTACAAAAAGTTCTAAAACCAGGAAACTTGAACACTATTTATAAACCATTATATCCTGTTCATAATAATTAGAACCACAGAAGAAGCAAGAGGAGGAGGAGGAGAAGGAAATGACATAGGTTGATGAACTTATTAAAATATTTAAACATCTTTTAGGAATATGATTTGAGTGGTATCACTTTTCCAATCTGCTTCAGCTTTTTATGTCCTTGGAGGTAAACCTGGAAAAAAAGAGATTTCATTAAAACAGCTTAGAATATGGTAGGTGACTCAGTTGGAAGAGGACACAGATCGTGGCTCCAGGGAGAGGGTATTGTCAATGACTAGGCAGGACCTGACTCAAGAAGGCCAAGGATTTTGTAACTGTTATATTTACAGGAAGAAAACCTAAGTCCTGACCAAAATCAACATTGAAGTATCCTTGAATGCTCTGGGGAAATGAGAGTAGAAAGCTGAGATGGGATGGACATTCCCTCCATATCAATGGCTCGCTCCTAGTTTTCCAGCTCCAAGACCATCCTCAGGTCCCATCCTGGAAAAGCTAGACACTAAATCTGAACTTAGGTGATAAATATGCCTCTTACAACTGTGATATCCAAAACAGAGTTCATGATTCTTTGCTCCAGACTCTGACCTAGTCCTTTCCATATATCCCATGTAGAAAAGCTGCACCTTGTTGCTCAAGCCAGGAACCCAGAAGTCTTTCTTCTTTCTCTTTCTTTTTACTTTTCTTTCTTTCTTTCAACCCAGAAGTCTTCCTTCCTTCCTTCCTTCCTTCCTTCCTTCCTTCCTTCCTTCCTTCCTTCCTTCCTTCCTTCCTTCCTTCCTTCCCTCCTGCTCTTTCTTTCCCTTTCTTTCTCTTCCTTCCTTCCTTCCTTCCTTCCTTCCTTCCTTCCTTCCTTCCTTCCTTCCTTCCTTCCTTCCTTCCTTCCTTCCTTCCTTCCTTCCTTCCTTCCCTCCCTCCCTCCCTCCCTCCCTCCTCCTCCTCCTCCTCCTCCTCCTTCTTTTTTTCTTTCTTTCTTTCTTTCTTTCTTTCTTTCTTTCTTTCTTTCTTTCTTTCTTTCTTTCTTTCTTTCTTTCTTTCTTTCTCTTTCTTTCTTTCTTTCTTTCTTTCTCTTTCTTTCTTTCTTTCTTTCTTTCTTTTTTCTTTTCTTTCTTCCTTCTTTCTTTCTTTCTTTCTTTCTTTCTTTCTTTCTTTCTTTCTTTCTCTCGCTCTCTTTTTCTTTCTTTCTTTCTTTCTTCTTCCTTTCTCTTTCTTTTTCTTTCGTTGTCACTCATTCTGCATTTCTGACTGCTGAAGCTTCAAAATGTATTTTGTATCTTTCCAGTTCCCTCCAGCTCCTCTGCCACCACTCTAGTCCAAGCCAGTTTGGAAAAAGTGGCTGGAATATAATAGGTCCTTCATAAAATATTTGTTGAATGAATAAATGTTACTTCATTTAGACTTGCCCCTACCCCTCTTTTTTCTTGTCTATACTCCACACTTCTGAAAAGACAAATCAAATAAGGTTACTTCTCTGCTACAAGTATTTAATGGCTTTCACCTCTTGGAAATCTATTTTGCTCATTACTGTGACCTACAATCTCTGCATGCTCTACATCTTGTTCACCTCTCCATTATCCTGTTCCATGCCTTAGAATTCTTGCTTTCTACTCTACAAATACACAGGTTTCTTTTCTTCTTTAAGCATATCTATCACTTATTGATTCAATGTTTTTGGAGGTTCAGCTTCCTCTAACTGAAATACCTATATTTTTCTATTTTTGAATGGTTGGTTTAGTCTTGTTTTTGAAATCATAGTCCCAATGTCATTTCTGCAGAAAGACCTTCCTTAACCTCCTCAAAAGTATTTTTTCTCCAGTTACTTTACATTACATTACATTTCTGAACTTACAACTCTGGAGATCACAAATCTGAACTATCTTGATTGGTTCTGGCTTGTACAAGAAGAAAATCAAGGCATTTGTTCTCCGAGCTCTTATTCAGAGACAAAGACTCTGGGGAGAATCCATTTTGCAACTCATTCAAATTGTTGGAAGAATCCATTTCTTTGCTTTTTTTTTTTTTTTTTTTTTTTTTTTTGAGATGGAGTCTCACTCTGTCGTTGAGGCTGGAGTGCAATGGTGTGATCTCAGCTCACTGCAACCTCTTCCTAACAGGTTCAAGCAATTCTCCTGCCTCACTGCTTGAGTGGCTGGCATTACAGGCACCCACCACCACACCAAGCTAATTTTTGTATTTTTAGTAGAGACAGGGTTTCACCATGTTGTTCAGGCTGGTCTCAAACTCCTGACCTCAAGTGATCCACCCACCTCGACCTCCCAAAGTGCTGGGATTACAGGCGTGGGCCACCGCGCCCAGCAGACAGTTCTTCCTTTCCTTGTTATCTGTCAACCAAGGGATGCTCTCTGATTAATGATGCAAATCACAGGGTTTGATTGAATAACCAGCAGACAGGAATCTTTGGGGAACATATTTAAAATTCTACCTCTCACAGGGAAGGTGATAAAATTTCCTAGAAATATATGCATTTAAGCAACTGTTTTTCTTCAGAGTTTTATGATAGGAAAAATAAAGGAACTGTTGAACAAAGTAGGACCAATAGAAATGTAGAAATGCCATTTGGTTTGTTAAGAGACACACTAGAAAATAATACTGTCTTAAAGTTAGAGAAAGAGTGAGTGAATCTTGTCAAAATGCTACAGAGAAGAAACTATGGAATTTGAAAATTAAGATGTCAATCATGACTTTTGAAAAAGCATTTTCAAAAGGGTGATATGGCCTGATTTTAGTAATTAAAGATGATTTGCATGTTATGAAATTGAGCAGGAATGTTTAGAGTACTATTTTCAGTGGACTGATAAGAAAATAAAAAAAAATGGTGAAGTGGCAGTGCTCTTTGGTGGGAATAATTGTTGGAGCAATATATTTTTCTTCAAACCAGAAGCTTGCTCCTCTGAAGATGCAGCTCACAAAATAAAACTGGGCCTAGAGGACTTGCTATATTATTTCCTTTAGTGATTCAGAAATATCTAGAGCCACATTTAGAAATGTATTATGTAAACTATATCAATACAAACTTTGGAGGACAGCTTTTCTAAAACAAATGAGAGCTATGTATTGATATGCAAAGATATTAAAAGAAGAATTCTTAGTGTACACTAAAAGCCACACACAATAGAAAAGGAAAGCAACAATGATTTTGGGATTAAAACCAAGATTTAATCCTTGATTTAAACTCTTACCAAAGTGAGATTTCAGGTCTTTATAAAGTTCTCATGATGTTATTTCCTACCAGCCATTTTCCCTTGAAGCTAAGTCCCACACAATTTTTCTACATTTTTATACTTTTTTTTCAAACGGGCAACTGATGGTCAGACTCCAGTGGTTCTTCTAAACTTTCTAGGAGGTAAACAAGATGAAAGGGGAAGCACACAAATTTGCTGGTATGCATTTGCAAGAAGTAAATGGGTGCCATCTGTTAGAAGATTTCATTTGCTGCCTAATTAATCCTTCCATGTTCCCTGGTACACCGATGCAAAGCTCATAGATACAATTGGAAAAGGGAACAGATGGTGTCTTTCAGTTATCTATTGACTACTGTGATCTTCTTGCTAATTAATCTAAATAAAGCACCCATTACTTAATCTTAAACAAAAATTCAACCAGATAAGGTTTTGAGGTATATCATTTAAAAATCGTTTTCTTTTGTTTGCATTTGCAAAAAGCATCCTGGTGTGGACCTCAAGTTGCAAGGATTCAAAGAAGTTGCAGAAGCATCCACATTAGTCAGAATGTTTTGACCTCAAATCCATCAGAAGTGGATCTTCAAACCTTTAGTATCAGAACTCTGATCAGATGACAACTGCCAGAGATTTTCTGAATTTTTAAAATTTCAGATTTGCTTTCATTAAAAATCCAAGCAATATTTTGTTAGTGAAATCTAACATTATGTACTCCAAGTTTGGATATTTGAGACGTATATTGTTAATTTGCTTTACTAATGTTAACAAAAGTTTGCGTCTCCTTTAAAATTACTGAATATATGGGCTTTTAAAAAATATTCTTAACTAATTTTGACCTTTACATTTAAACTATATTTATGTTCCTCACTATCCTCCTTTTTAGGAATTTGGAAAACACGAACCCTGGAATTTGGAGGAGTCACTTCCACTGGAAAATACTTTTATATTATTTATAATAAGTAGAGAATGCTTAAAAATCATTAGTATCATTTCATATGGCTGGACAAATAAATAATAATTATGAATTATTACAGAAAACAAACTTAATTTAAATTTTTTTTCAATAGTTTTTGGGGAACAGGTGGTTTTTGGTTACATGGGGGATAATTTCTTTAGTGGTGATTTCTGAGATTTTGGTGCACCCATCACCCAAGCCGTGCACACCATATCCAAAGTGTAGTCTTTCATCCCTGACCCTCCCTCCCACCTTTTCCCCATGAGTCCCTGAAGTCTATTGTATCATTCTTATGACTTTGTGTCCTCACAGCTTAGCTCCTACTTATAAGTGAGAACATAGGATGTTTGGTTTTCCACTCCTGAGTTACTTCACTCAGAATAATGGTCTCCAATTCATCCAGGTTGTTGAGAATGCCATTATTTCATTCCTTTTTATGGCTGAGTAGTATTCCATGGTGTATATACACCACATTTTCTTTAGCCACTCATTGGTTAACAGATATTTAGGTTGGTTCCATATCTTTGCTTGTGCGAATTATGCTGCTATAATCATGTGTGTGCATGTGTCTTTTTCATATAATGACTTATTTTCCTTTGGGTAGATACCCAGTAGTGGGATTGCTGGATCGAATGGTAGTTTTACTTTAGCTCTTTAAGGAATCTCTATACTGTTCAGAAAACAAACCCAATTTAGCTTCAATAGGGTATGATTTTTTTTATTTTAAAGAAGTAATTACCCTAATGATAAGGTGATTCTATTTAAAAAATACATAAAAGCATTTTAATAGTAAACAATTTAAGTTCTTTCCAACAATGTAAGATGATTTTATATTCTCTGTCCCCTAGAACTTCTTCAGTAAGTCAGATGATTTAATTATCTATTTAGTGTAACATTCTTGGGAAATAGCAATTTGGTGAATAATTGATTTCTTAGGAGTTTCACTTTATCGTTCAGTTATAACACTCATCATGCTGTATTGCTATTCATCTTTTATTTTACATGACTAACTCTTCCATAAGTCTGAGAGGTTGGTTCCGGAAATCAGACACCAAATCTAATTTATCTTTTTATCCCAGCATATAGAGGTGTGCTTGGCACATTGTCGAGGATCTATGAATGTTGTCCAAATGAATGAATGATCAAATTTTACCTGAAAGAGTGATGATAGGTTATAAGACAACCTTAGAGTACATTTTATTCAGGAAAAGAAAAATGAAGCTGATTATTTGGTGAACATGAGGAAACTCAAAATATTTCTCTTTTTTGTTTTAAAAAAAAGATTCATTCATTTCCATGTCAAGATGTTTCACTTCTGTTGCTTCACTATGGTTTAAGCTTTAGAGATGTAATACACCCTAAAGCAGCTCTTTGTAAAGTTCTTAGCTTGGCATGCCTTTTGATTGCTTACTGCAGTAGACAGGAAGCATAGTATTAGCTTCCTCTGTCTTGAGCCATTCTGACGGTGGCCTGGGACTGCCATCACCCTTACCTGCCACTTGCATCCGAACTTGAACAAATGTCAAGTCCCTGCCTCCAACCTAACATATTTTTTTTTCTTCTCCTCTCTGACCACAAATTAATACATGTCTGAGATCCAGATCTTGTTCTTACCAGATTCTCCACCTACCAGGTTTCTATATATGGAAATAACTTAAACAACAACAGAGTAAGAAGGTACCTTAGCTAGAGCTGTTGCCTAGTTTAATTATTCTGTCAAATTCACCTGCAGCGCCTCTGATGAATAATATCACAGGCTCTTCTTAGTCTGTACATTAGGAGGGACTTTGTCATCTTAAAAAATTCATTCTAGTGCAATTCAGCACTTCATGACATTCTTTCTAATACTAAGGCAAAATATATTACTTTCTAACATGTTTGTGAGATATTCTCTAGAAGAGCATATTATAAATCTAAAGACAGGCCATCCACATCTGAATGGGACTTTCTGATAATTCAAGTTACCTGACATTTAGAATTCTTCAGGAGTATCCTTCATGCAGAGAGGAAATAAGAAGCACTTAATGAATAATAAGAATTGGCAGGAGAAAGAATTCCAAAAAATCATTGTCTTAAATCACATTGAAGTTGAGGAGCATCAGTTAGACTAGTATTGCATTTAAGACCCATAAATATATAGGACATTATGACTTCTTTGTATGCAAACAAAATTGCAATGCAAACCTTGCCTAACAATGTGATAATGATAAAAACTAAGTATTAGAATACAACTGGGAAGGAAAAAGTATATAGAATTTTAAAAAATCAAAGTAAATTTAAAAATTGCATGGGAGGAAAAAGCCACATGGTAAGACAATATTTGAATGGATAAGCGAATGCATAAAGAAATTAATCTATGTAGGAATTAATGGTTAGGTGAAATAGTGGACAAAGGAACAGATGTGGAGACGGGAATTTCAGGCAATGCCAAAATTCAAAGGCAGGTGAACTACGTATAAAATGTGTAATTATAATGCAGTAGATTAATACTTTTGAATATAATTTTGATGAATTATATTTAATTACCATTTGAAACTTTAATTCAGGTGCTGTCATAATCTATTTCTTTATCTATCTATTGAGACATTTTTGTGACGACTTAATCCTGCAATCAGCTAAAGTAAATCACTCTTCTATTGCTTGAGCTGTCCTTAGTTTAAGCTACTTCTGGCTAGTAACTTACTGACATGGAGATTTAGTAGAAAGAGGTTCCTTAGATTAATTAAAACTCAACATTAAGAATAACCATCACGTTTATTGATCCTGTGCTATGTGTCAGGCATCGTGTTAAACAGTTTGCATTGCGTTATCTTACCTAATCCTCACAACGACTGTATCAAAAAGGAATTGTGCAATTTCCTAAATATTAAAATCTGAGCTATAGGGAGGTTGAGTAAATTGTCCAAGTTCATAGTTCGAAAGCAGTATAGCTGAGGTGCAAACTTCAGTACCCTGATTCTGGAGCAATAATTTAGAAGTGCAATATCATGGTAGTTTCACATCTTTGCTAGGAAATCCGGGCATATAGACAAATGCCTTTGAGATATCTATATTTCTACTTTCTAGTCCACTTTTCTCATAACATTTGAAGGCACGTGCAGCAAAGCTAAGAGAATGTAGACAACCAACCACAAGGCAGGGGTGGAGGGGAGAAAGGGACAAAAGGAGGTAAATACTCAAACATTTAATGATAAATGCAGATATTTCAGATTATCGTATGCAGGTTTCAGGGCTGCTGGTTGCCTCCTATCTGAGGCAGTATAAGACGCTGTGAAGCCCAGGGCTCAGAGAGATGGGTGAGCAGTCTACCTGCCCTTGCTAGGCAGAGACCTTCTGCCTTCATTTGTCATGCTTCAGCAGTGACTGGCTCTGTGTCCTGTAATTTTCCCTGCCCATGCTACTGCGGCTTCCGACTGAGTGCTTTCAGGTTGGATGGTCACGAATCAAGGGTCGAGGAAATCTATCACTGAATGGGTTTGCTCTGCTTTATTCTAAAGAATCTTCTTTTTTAGAGAAGAAACTAGTCCCTGCGAAGTGATTTTTCACTTCGCTTAAAAACAAAACAAGCAACAAAAAAATCCCAAGCCTTCTAATTTAATTGAATAAAATAAAATTCTCAATCAAGAACAAATCTGGCACAGTGCCTGGTAGGTG
Source organism: Rhinopithecus roxellana (assembly GCF_007565055.1). NCBI lineage: Eukaryota > Metazoa > Chordata > Mammalia > Primates > Cercopithecidae > Rhinopithecus > Rhinopithecus roxellana. The sequence goes on along the minus strand of NC_044553.1, from coordinate 145,827,587 downwards.
GAAAGCCTCAATAAATATAACTTTTATTGGATTGTAAAGGAGAGATATCTCAGTTCTGTCCTGAGATTGTAGAGTGATAGCTGAAAGAATTTTTATACTTATCCTGCGTTCCTCAATTTAAGATATTATCAGTCAGAAGAAACAATTGATGCATTAACATATTTTGGGAGGAAAAAACTTATGATAACTACATGTAGATAATTCAGTTTAAACAATGTTAAAATATGAAAATACATGCATCTTAGCATTGAGCAAAGAGGGGAACACATTTCTGAGCATTTGGTTACATTCCCCAACTTTGGTGAAGGCATCGTGGTTGGAGCAGTGAAGAATAAAAAAATAAATAAGACATGCTTCCACTCCTTAATATTATAAATCCTTGAACACATGAAAATGCATCTATGCACCATAGTGACTTTTCCACCTGGTTCTTTAAAAACATTGATTTGTAAGGAAACGAAGAATTTTGTCCATCTGAAGCCCAATTAAAATGATGGATCTCTAGTTTCAGCTGTGGAGGAGGTACAAAAGAGATTTATAAACATACTGTTATTCCCAAATTGTAAAATCCATCTCCCATTTAGGTACACAGCTTATTAAACTTTTGTATGATTAAGCCAAGAAAGAATTAAAAACAGCAGTTTTCTTTTGTTTCTGTAGCAAATCCCTAATAACATTTTTATAGGCTGTCTGAGGCAATGGATTAAATCTTAGTTTATTTCAACATTCTAGTTTCCCTGTTTGTCCATTTATATATTCTAGTAAATATCTATCTTCATCACTACTGAAGATAAATTACTTGTATTCCTATCTTGTTCTTCATAAGAAATCCCAGATATTGCTACAAATAAAAGAGAAAAAGGAGAGGAGTTAAGTATGATGATGGTGTTTAGATACTGTACAGTATATTTCTAGACCATTAACAAGCAAATAGAATATAAACAAATCAATAGCAGAACCTATAAAAGCACAAAAAGGCAGGACATTAGAGTTTAAAGAATGTTCTTGTCATTGTATTACTGGAATCTGCTACAAATACATGCCCAGGGGAGTACTCAATTTATTTTTATTCCTGTTGTTATGAGTTGACTATTCTGGGTGCAGTATTCAGAAGAGCCTGAGAGAGGGAGCCATTTGGAGTCTCCCATCATTTGGTGAGGATTATTATAAGGTGAGATGTGCAATCACAGCAGGTTCCATACAAGATGTCACGATATTCTCGGAAATCCAAGAATATTCAGAAATGTTTGACTGTCTATGCATAAAGTTTTCTTCGTCTGAAAACTTCTAAGCATTTCTCAAGGATTTGTACTGCACATTCAACCCTTGATGCAATGGAAGTACAATCTGTGGTTAAATAACATTACGTAATGAGATCACATTAAAACAAGATGAGTTTTGGAGAAGACTTACCTGACCAACTAATATAACAAGCAAGGATAGAACATAGGCTATCATTCTTATTCTTGCAGCCAATTAATGATGTCCATTATCTTCCACCTATTTTTTCTTCTCTTATTTTGATGGGCAATGCACTGATTGTGAGTCTTGCTTAGTAAGAAAGCCCTTATGTTTCTTTTTAAGTGGCTCCTGTTAGATCTGTCTGTCAGGATAACGGCAGTCTTTCTCAGGCTTTGTCAAAGTGCTTATTATAACAGGAGTTCACGCTGAGTTATATTCATACTCTTCCTTCTCTATTTCATAGTAGTAACACTATCTGTCTTTGATCTTCAGGCTACATTGATCTGTATAGGCTGCCATAACAGAACACCAAGGCCTGGGTGGTTTAAACAACAGAAATATTTTTTCTGGCGGCTCTAAGTCCAAGATCAGTGCTCCCTCTGTTGGCTTCTGGCTTCTCTCTTCCTGGCTTTCAGACAGCCACCTTCTCCCTGTGTTCTCAAATGGCTTTTTCTCTATGCCCAGGGTGAAAGACAGAGTTCTCTGGTGTCTTTTCTTTTTTGTAAGGACACAAGTCTCATCAGATTAGGACCCTATCTTTCGAACCTCAATCAACCTCAATAATTTTCCTAAAGGCCCTATCTCCAAACACAGTTGCATTGGGAGTTAGGGCTTCAGCATATGAATTTGACAGAGAGACACAATTCAGTCCATAACACGAGATCTATTGCCTCAGACAATTTTGTGAAATACTGTTTTTTTTAAGCCTAGTTTTGAGGATTGAGGACACTTGTGTCAACGTGTCTTAACTGTTTTACCAGGAAACTCTTGCCAAGAAAGATAAAGCTGTATACTAACAAATAAAAACAAAGCTCTATACTAACAAATAACCTCACTGCTTCAGGAAATTCTTGCAAACCAAATTACCTGAGCAAATAACTTAGTCATCTGGTCAAACAGCTTCCTTATCAGAAAACAGTTTTCTTATCAAAAATTGTCTCCAATTCCTCACCTCATTGTACCTCCGAATTTTAAACTATTAGGTCATGAATTTTGCCAAATTTCAACCACTTTCCCTCCTTGAAAGATCTGCCTTAAACCACTTTGGCCCAAACCAAAAATCCTATATAGATATTCTTCCTTCTGTGTCTCTATAGAGAATTTTTCAAGGTAACTTTATTCTTTGTTGCTGTGAGTTTAAAACTTTGCTTTCCTTGAGTCACAGGTTTCTTTGGTAGTCTTCTGTGGGGAGTTGAGAGTCAACATTTCATATGGTCAGAATAACCAGTTTCCAACTTAGTGGAATCTTTATCATACCACACAGGTAAAAGCATTCTTCTGGTATGTACTAGCAATTTCTAAATGAGATCACAGTATGACAGTGGAAAGTGAAACTTTAGAAAGCAGTTTTTAGGTGCAACCAGGAGAAGTTCCTTTCTTACTTTCATCCTTTGGTTCCTTCACCCTCACCTGTATATTATGATTGTGAGAAAAATGACTGCCCCAGTTCCATTAACCTTCAGTCTGTGACTATTTTCATTTATAAATTGAGAAGAGCAAACATCTAATTGCCTTATTTTGAGTCCATGTCAGTCAGCTATGACTCTAGTTGCAGGGTCATCTAGCAGAGACCTCTGAAGTACTGCCCAGTAGAATGAGGCTGTTTCTTTAAAATTGTGGCAGAAAATGTGAGGAACCATGACAGTTGATGTTCACTGTTGGTTTCATAGAGTTAAAGAATTGCTGTCTGAGCATATATCTTTACTATACTTTGTAAAGGCCATAAAACGCTTCTCACTGACTAAAACTCGATTTAATGTCTGTAGTGTGGATTCCCAAACTGTGTATCAAGGCATGCTGGTATGCCAGTGAACTCATAGGGTTGTTGCTGGCATAGTTTAAATATTTGAGGAAAATAGTGACACTGGACATTTGTCAGACACTATGTAAAACACTGGCTCAAGGTAGTCCATAGTTTCCACATTAGCATACATTAAATTCTTTCAATGACATCATTTCTTTTGAAGCTGTGTTTTTGGTGATTGCAGTGACTAAAAAACAAGTACCATGTGAAAATTAACATGTAACAGGAAGAATGATGGCATCCAAACTGATTCCAAGTTTGAAGGTGTCCCCAGGTACTTGTGTTGTGTCCCCAGGTACACATATACCATTAGGCAGTAATTGTGAATAAGAAAGAAACAGATTTTTTAAACTACTTTATCAAACTGCTACTAAGCTCTTAGGATATTCAATTCTTACTAGGTTGTTTGTATCTACTTAATAAGTGAAACCCTTAGATGTTTCCTTTTGTCATGAAAAATTTTCTGGGACACTAAACTGAAGAAATATGGTAACCTCTGTCTTGTAGTGTTTCTCTTCCTATTCCATTTTTTAAAAGTCAGAGGTATTCTGCATTAATAATTTTTTGAAATTTTAAAGTATAAAAAGAGTCCCCTGGGGATATTGTTAGAATATAGATTTCTGGATTCAATTCATAGATACAGATACATATTTCTGGGATGGGACCCAGGAATTTGTATGTTAACAAAAAAAGCTATTTGATTGTCAGTCTGCTCAGGCTGCTGTAACAAAATACTCAAAACTGGGTGGCTTAAACAACAGACACTTATTTCTCACAATTTTGGAGGATGGAAAGTTCAAGATGATGTGCACATCTATTCTGTTTCCCTGTGAGGGATTTCTTCGTGGTCTGCAGATGACTGCCTTTTTGCTGTGTCCTCACATGGCTTTTTCTCTATGTACAAGTGGAAAGAAAACTATCTCTGGCTCACGTAAGGACACCAGACCTATTGGATTAGGGCCCTGCCCTCAAGACTTCACTCAAACCTAATTGTCTCCTACAGGCTTCACTTCAAATATAGTCACATTGGGGGTTAGGGCTTCAATGTATGAATTTGGGGAAGACACAGTTCATTTCATAGCACTCCACCCCTGGCCCCCCAAAATTCATGTTCTTCTTATATAAAAATAGATTTATTCTATCCCAATAACACAAAAAGTTTAAAGCACTTTGTTATAGCAGCCAGAGCAAACGAATACAAATTTTGATACAGAGAAACAGGATACTGTTAAATATGTAAAAATGTGGAGACAGCTCTGAACCTGGGCAATGGGTAGCATCCTGAAGAGTGTTAAAGCATGTGCTAGAAATACGAATGGAAGTGGTGATTCTGGTGAGGGCACAGGAAGAAAAGAAGGGAGCTGAAGAAAATGTTTGCTGGGTTCTGGACCTGACACTCATCATCTCTCCTTCCTTGCTCATTTCTCCTTTTTGAAGTTGGCATCTGTCTTCTATGCCTGTTCCAGTCTTGTATTTTGGAAGCAAAAATCTCCTCGGTTTTACAGTTTTCTAGCTAGAGAGGAATTTTACTCAGGATGAATCACAACTTAAGTTTTACCCACGAGTAATCTTTAACTAAATATGTGGGCACCCTGTGGCTCAGTTAAGATGATACACAAAAGTTAACCATCCCACGGATGCAGGTGGTCCATGTGCCACACTCTAAGGGATGGGTTTTTGTTTTAGAATTTCAAAACTTTTTTAAAGCAGCTCTGTATTTTAAATGTACTTTCTCCTACCCTATTTTTTTTTTTTCCTATTTCCCATTTAATGCAGGAAGCACCTAACCCTGTTGATTCCAACACGTTGCATAAAAGTTTTCCAATGTGTCATGCTTTCAAGCCATGGTAATGAAAAAAATCACTTGTATTGTTTCTGTTGCCCAATATATAAACCCAGATCCCTACTATTGACCCATAACCCCTGCCTGAGACAACATGGCTAGCAGATTACCAGAGGGTTATCATAGTGTGCTCAGCATGTTAGTCACTTCCTGTATATATCAGTCAGGGTTCTCTAGAAGGTCAGAACTAATAGGATAAATGGATGTATAACAGGGAGCTTATTAAGGAGGATTGACTCACAGGATCACAAGGTGAGGTCTCACAATAGACCGTCTGCAAGCTGAGGAGCAAGGACACCAGTCTGAGTTCCAAAGCTGAAGAACTTGGAGGCTGATGTATGAGGCCAGGAAGCATCCAGCACAGGAGAAAGATGGAGGTCAGAAACCTAAACCAGTCGAGTCTTTCCATGTTCTTCTGCCCACTTTTATTCTTTATTCTGGCTGTGCTGGCAGCTCATTAGATGGTGCCCACCCAGATTGTGGGTGGGTCTGCCTTTCCCAGTCCACTGCCTCAGATGTTAATCTCCTTTGGCAGTACTCTCACAGACACACTCAGGATCAATACTTTGCATCCTTCAATACAATCAAGATGACACTCAATATTAATCATCACACTTTAACACACAATATGGTCTTTCTCTCCTCTCCCCTTAAGGTAAACGACTTGACAAAATTAGAAAGGCATGCAGAGTGACGAGAGGAGTGTGATGATCAAGCTGCCTGTTCTTCAGATGTGCTGAGGTGGTGGCTCTGGATTCTTTAGAGCCGTCTTTTTAAAAAATTTGACAGCCTTCTGGCTATATGGCACAATATTTATCTTGCAATATTACTCCTGTTTGTGTCAAAACAGATAAACAATGAGAGAAAATCCAGCACAGAAGAAAATGACAGGAACAGATCCTGCTCAGAGTCAATACAGGACACTGCATTCCTGATGACATTTCTCACCCAGGTGTGTGTGGTCTCATGCTTTTGGTGCTGCTGCTTGATTCTTTTGCACACTCTCCAGTTGCAATCAAGTTCACTGTTTTCTTTATTATCATTTTTATATGCAAAGCTAGTGTTGGGAAATTTTTATAATAATATACCTTAGTCATTTAGCTATCCTTGTATTATTTTGAGTCCCCTTTTTTTTGTGTCAGGCACTGTGTTCAAGGGTGACAAACAAAAGTGAGTCAAATAGAAAATGTATTTTTTCCCATATGAAATTAATTGGGCATATACTATGTACCAGGCACTCTGTTCAGTGCTTTAAATATATTTTCTCAAAGTCATAAAGTTTTCAACAAGCTAAAATGCAGGTTCTAATATTGCCTCTATTTTTCAGTTGAGAAGACTGAGACTTCGCATGATTGAAGGACTTGATCACAGTCACATACAAAGCCAGGTGGGAGATCTAGATCGAAATCAAAGTAATTTAAAAATATACAACAAGTTATTAATAAGCAGATTCTGAAGAATCAGTTATTAACAAAAGCTGAATTGCTCCTTTTTTATAAATTTATTTATTCTTTAAAAGACAAATTGTAAGCCAAAGAAATGGACTGCAAGTTGTTAATCATAGACATCAGTATCCTAAAAAATTGGATTTGGGGCAGAATGTGATGGGGAGTGAGGGATGATAAGTACATACCTGCACTTCCAAAAAGATGATACATATGCCCAATGTGCTTGTATTTCAGTCCTACAAAGCTCTCACAGGAGGTACCACCCATAGTGCCTGCCACGTTCCACTATTTCTACAGGGGTGATGGTAAGTCACGTAGCTACAAGTAGCTTTAAGTACTTTCAAGTACATGTTAATGTGGGTAGAGCAATATGGAGGCAATTTTGGTGGTCCAGAAAAGATGGTCATATCTTAGAGCATGTGGTGGGAGCTGGAAAGAAAAGAAGTAAATGGAATTAAGAAATATTTAGGAGGCAAAATCAACAGAACTCAAAGATAGATTGGATATGAGGTTGAAGGAGAGAAAGGCATCAATAATGACTCCTGTTCATGCCATTCCCCAACTAAGGAAAACATGTGGGGCAACAGGTTTGGTGGGGATGAAAACTGTGTTGGGGACAGTATCAAGTAAGCATCTGGGACTATGAGGTAGATCTCAGAGGAAAGTTCTGGAAGGGAGACAAGCACATGTGAGACTTCTACAAGTAGGTGATAAATAAAACCCTGTGATGTACTTCGCTCTGTGTTGGGTTCAAGGAACACAGACATCAGAGAGTCAGGGAATATTTCTGTATCTGCTTTACTCTGCTCTGACAGGTTGTCAAACTTAAAGAAATGTAAAAGCATTCTCTTAAAATGCTTTGTAAATTATATGGTACTACACAAATGTTGATTTTAATTATTAATAATAGATAAATGACAATAAGGAAATTTTACATTACCTGATTATGTGACAGAGTTTAATGGAAGGAATTTGGAAAGATTATGTGGGTGACATAGGAGAAATTTTTTCCCAGATGACCATTGCGCACATGGGCTAGGCCTGGTCCCAGGAGGGGGAAGTGTTCCTGGGTCATTCTAGAAAGTAAGATATGGACCTTGGGCTGCAATGCTCTCCATCACAACTATGATTTATAAAGAAGAAGAATTATTTTATCAACAAGAGATTAATGATACTCACAGATTCTGGAGAAAGAAAATTCTTGTCCAATCCACCAAATTTCGAATTGTGTTCTGTGAACACTAGTGTCTTGTGTAAAGTTGACTACTTGTGTTATGGAGAAAAAATGTTAACAAAATTTTTCTTTTTCCAAGTATGCAAATGTATGTTAGGACAATGACATGTATTCTTCTAATGATTCTTACTAATATCCCGTGTAGTAATTGGCCTTTTAGAAATGATACATATCAAAGAGAATTGCAGGACATTACATAAAATACATTTTCTAAGAAGGATCTTTTGATGGTTAATTTCATACATGAACTTGATTTGGCTAAGGGACACCCTGATAGCTGGTAAAACTATTTCTGAGAGTCTGTAAGGATGTTTCCAGAAGAGATTAACATTTGAATCAGTGGACTGAGTAAATAAGATCTGTACTTACCAATGTGGCTGTGTACCATGCAATCCCTTGAGGACCCAAAGAGAATAAACCTGTGGATTAAGGTACATTTGCTCTCTCTGCTTGAGCTGGGACACCCATCTCCTCATGCCCTCAGACAATGGTGCTTCCAATTCTTGGACTTCGGGACTCAGACTAAGTCTGTCTGTCTGTCTCCCTCTCTCTCTCTCTCTCATTCTTTGCGCTTGACAAAATAAATGCTCTTTCCCTAAGATTTACTTTTTATTATGATTTGAAGAGCAAACTATTGTGAAGCTCTATTGGCAGTGTAGGTGCTTAAAATCTACACTATCTGATTTTATTTCTCTATTTCCATTATTTTAATCAATGTAAAAATTTAAGTTGTTACCTATGAAGCAGAATGGAAACTTGAATATGGAACTGGGAAATTTCCATGAAGCTGAAATATGCTGAAACACATGTCTTGCAACAAAGCACTTTCATTTGAAAGTTGCCCCTGAATGTCTTTAGGCAGGATATTCACTTTCCAGAATAATGCAGTTCTCATGATTCTCACTGCCTTACACTCAGACCACTTACAGGACTTTCTGGCCTTCAAAGGCATTTTCAGTTCCTGAGATTGGGAGAAAAAGAGGAAAATAAATCAGAGCATCTTGGTAATTGGCATATTTATCACCTCAAACATGCATCATTTCTTTGAATTAGGAACATTCAATTCCAGTCTTTTTTTTTTTTTTTCAGATGGAGTCTTGCTCTGTCGCCCAGGCTGGAGTGCAGTGGCATGATCTCGGCTCACTGCAGGCTCTGCCTCCCAGGTTCCAGCGATTCTCCTGCCTCAGCCTCCTGGGTAGCTGGGATTACAGGTGCCTGCCACCAGGTCCAGCTAATTTTTGTTATTTTCAGTAGAGATGGGGTTTCACCATGTTGGTCAGGCTGGTCTCAAACTCCTGACCTCAGGTTATCCGCCTGCCTAGGCCTCCCAAAGTGCTGGGATTACAGGCGTGAGCCACTGCACCCGGCCCCAGTTCCACTCTTATAGTTATTTTGATATATATAACACATTAATGTTATCCATAGTAACCCCACTGTGCCATGGAACACTAGAACTTATTCCTTCTATATATAACTGTCCTTTTGTAGTCATTAACCAACTTCTGTTTATCCTTCCCCTCACTGCTATCCTTCCCAGTCTTTGGTAACCACCGTTTTACACCCATGAACATGTATCAAAATGTCACATATACTGCAGAAATATGGACAATCATTATATATCAAAAAAAAGAAATCAAAGCATCTTTATTATCTAATCACTGCTGTATTTTGGTGCGTGTTTTATGTCCTCATATACATAGTGCATGTTTTATGTCCTCATATTAAGTGGGGCCAATAATATTAGTCTTATTTTCATGATGCCTTACTAAGAATCTTAAAAAATAATCAACTTTAATTCTTTCAAAAATGCTTTATGAACTTAAAAATCTTACAAACAAATATGTCAAGACTGGTTTGTTCCTTTGTGCAAACAAAAATAATTACAGGAGAAAAAGCGGGTGAAATTGTTCCCATGCTAAGATTTGCCTCATATGCTCTGCTAGTAATTCCTTTTTCTCAAGAGACTAAAGCTGTCATGAGTTTCACAGAGAGTGTAGTTTACTGTTTTATTCATTTGCTTCTTTAGGAAATATTTGTTTATTACTGATTACATATCAATTATTTTGTTAGTCACTTGTTATGATCTAGGTATAGGCCCTTCTCTCAGAAGCTTATAAACTAGTGCAGAAGAAATGCTCTACGTTAGGCAGGGCAGAGTGAGATGCTCTCCTGAGGGAGGGGGAAGAAGTATTTAGTATGAGAAGGAATGAACCATCTGAAACTATGGGAGTGGCACGTTCCAGATAGCAAAGGAGAATATTAAATGTAAACATCCTTGGGGAGATTAGGTGTGGGTAGTTCCGGGAATTCAGAAGGCAATTCCCAGAATGAAGAAACAAAAGTGACATCCCATCACAAGGAGCCTGTGGCAGAAGATAAAGTACAGCAGTAGGCAAGGGCCAGGTGATGCAGGGCTCTGCAGACAATTTGGATTTCGCTTCAGTTTCCTGTAGTTATATAATAGATTAACGGCAATTGAGCAGCTTAATACAATACGTGTTCATTATCTAACACCTACGCATTATCTAACATTTTCAATGAGTCAGATACTTAGACACAGAGCAAGTCAGCTTGATCCTCTGCTCTGGGTCTTACAAAGCCAAAGCCAGTGAGTTGACTTGCTGGGTTTTTATGGTAGACACTGAGGAATAATCTCAATCTAAACTCATTCGGGTTGTTGTAGGAATTCGGTTTCATTCAGTGGTAGGGTCGAACTCCCCTTTTCTTGCTGGCTAATAGCTAGGTGAAACCCTTCATACTTGGAGGCCTCTCCCTGGTCTTTGCACTTGTGTTTATATATCTCAGAAACAGCCACGACCCATACATCCCACTCACAGTTGTAATGTCTCTGGGTTCTCCTGCTGTGTCTCTTTCTGCTTCTGGCTGAAAAAAAATATCTCTGCTTTTAAGGGCTCCTGTGATTAGATTGGTTCCACTCAGACAACCCAGAATAATCTCCCTATTTTAAACTTTATGATGATAATCAAATCGGCAAAATCTCTGACGTAGATTCACAGGTTCCAGGGATTAGGTTATGGACACATTTGGGAACCATTATTTTGCCTGCTTCAGATTTTATTCAAAGAGAAAAAGAGCATTGGATATACTTACATGTGGGAGTGACAGAATGTCATACATGTTTTAAATTCATGTAGAAGACAATTCTTTCTTTACTGTGAATGAAACAGAATTTGATGCATGACTGGTTTAGGATTATATCGATCATACTGTGACTCTGGGAGTAAGAATTCAGTAAAAGAGCCTACAGTGGAGGGGGTGGGAGGTCATACTATCTTTCTGGTCATTGTGGATCCGCCCAGACTAGGAATTGATGGACACAGACATCACCGGGTCCTCTTCTCTAGAGAAGGGCTAATGAACCCAACAGTAGAGAGTGAAGAATCCATCTCGTCATGTAACCAGGACTGTCAATTGGTGATCTTCCTAATACTCCTTAAAGGAATTAGAAAATTGATGTACCTTCTCTCATATTTATGAATTGACCTCTATAATTTTTCATTATGATATTAAATATGTAAATACTACATGGTTTCTATCATCACTAACATTTTAAAATAAAGTTGCTATATTACTTCTTAAAATATGTCAAATGGAACCTGACCATAATTACCATATACCCACAATAATCTATTTAAAACATAAATGAACAAGCTCTATTTTTAAAATTTGTTCATTTTACCTCTTAATGATTTTTCCTTAAATTCTTATTTCCATTACCATCTCCTTTGGACTCTTTTCCAAATTATTTACTTTTATGGAAAAGTTTTCTTAAGCCAATAATCATGTATAGCACACATTTTAGAAGATACTTTTAAAAATCTTTTGACCACAAGGCACTACATGTTAAAAAAAAGTATTCTGTCCTAGGGGTCATTGCAATTATTATTAATAAACATTTGATCCAAACACCATAGATTAAATAGTAAAAAGCTATTGGTCAAGTATCATTTAATAAACAAATGAGAACTTTAAAGAATTTATTTTCTGTATTCATTGATGCATATGATTGACTGTTAGGATTCCACATCATTTTTTGAAATCTATTTTATATCTTTATAGATGAAATCACTAGTGATCTTGTCCCCATAAGTAAGTAGAGGGAGGAAAAAAAGGTTTTTCTACAGTAATTTCATTCAAATCCTTGAACTTCTTTCACATCATAAATCCATAGCCAAGTAGTACTCTACTATATAACTATTTCTGGTGATTTGTCAGTTAATGACTCAATTAGGTTCTCTGTTACTGAAAGAAAAAGTTATAAGCTTTTTGATTTACAAAAGGATTTGTTACTCTATACCAAAAATACTTTCGTAAGATTTATCAAATGACTATTAATCATATCTGTAGTCTTTCACAAGAGGTTCCTTGTTTCATCAAACATACCCATAATGAATTGGGAAAATGGAATTTTATTGTTCATATTTTTGCTAACATCTTTGCAAAAAATTTTTTTCTATGTGATAAAATGTATTGATTTTGCCATGTGCTTTTGGTGATGGACATAGAGATTCACAATTTCTTTAAGGAAGGACTTGCTGCCCAGCTGTAGGAAGTGTGGTCAGCACAGCCCCTCCAGCTCCCAGTCCCATCAGGATCTGCCTTAGCTGCAGCAAGCCACCGCCTGAAGGACATATCCTTCCCAGGGCAGCCCACATCTGGTCCCGAGCCAGGGAAGGGAGTTAAGATCTCTCAACTTTGGCGGACACCTCTTGCTCCATAATGGCCTAGGCAATGTTGGACTTTCATCACAGTTCAACTTCTTCCGGGTCTAGTTCTGTTTCCACCACCTCTTTTCCACTTTTATTGACTAAAAGTAAAACATTTTGCATCCTAGATTTTACCAGCTTCTGGAGAAATCCAACTGTGGAAACTTTGAAAATAACTTTTTCAAAACCTTGGGCTATAAATTTAGCTCTTTCTATTTATGAAAAATATCTAAGCTATGTAAACACATAGCTTATAGCTAAGTTAGTAAGAAAATTATTTACTTTCTGTCTGAAAAATCTTCCTTCATTTTATATTACAAGTAAGCACATTAAAATGTTTTTGGAGAAAGATTATGTTTAAAAGTACAGAAATAAATTATATAACAAGTCTTATGTAATTGAGTTTTTTAAATGGTTTAGATAAAATTCTAAAAGTTTAATAAAATTTAAGTCTTTTTGTGTTATAAATCAAAATAAACTAATATGTTATTTATTATTACTTAGATGATAAAAATACAATATAATGCATAAATGAGATTATTTAGGAAGCAACAAGTATTAAAAAAGGTATATTTTTGGTTTCTCTCCTTGCTCATGTATTGAACTTTTGTGTTTAGCTCCTGGGAATGATTGAATATAGACAAAATATAGAAACAGGAATATATATGTCTTAAGAACACTGTGATCAATATTTTACTGTGCATTTAATGAAAGTTATACGATACTAGAAATTAATCATTCTGAAAGTTTGCATACAATTCTACTTTCTGTTACTAGATGGTAAATGTTAAACATTGTGTAAGGACACAAAATAAAAATCAACTGTATTTGGAGCAAATATTTTATGATACATTTTGCTAAAATAGTTTTTACCTTTAGTACTGCATAGCAAGTATGGATGAAATAATGTTTTACCTATTGATTTTATATATAGAATATTTGTAACTATTTTGCAGTCCTAGAAAATATTCTGATTGTATTTAAAGATTCAGCTTTATTGCTTCCACTGCTCTGGCTGTTTGAAGGAACTTGTCTTTGCGGCTAGTGACGAGTTCTAATGATGAGGCTTGAAGTAGTTGTAAAGAACACCTTATGTTTAAGTCAGATCTAAGCTTCGTGGACCCTAAAGTTTTTACAAACTTTGGTGGGTGGTGTTTGAAAGACAAATGGTGCAACTTTTGTTTATTTTTGTTTATAAAATAAAATTAGGTGTGAACATGAGTATTTAGAATGAGAAAAAAATTATAACAAATTACAAATTTTAACAAGCTGAGAAAATCACAAACATCACAAAATCACTTGTGTCATGAAACTTTTCTTAATTAACTGACTGCATGTTTTACCTCTATAATGATTTTTTTCTAAACTGTTTTCTGATGGCTTTGCTATATAATAAAAATTTTGTCATGTAATTTTCTCTATAGAGGAAATAGATAAATCAGTCATTACTGTGGTTAGTCAACTTTTTTTTCAAGGAGTTGGGCAGTGTAAGACATATACATTGACTTATAGACACACTTGCTCATGGCAGTACTATTTCATGGTTGAGCTTAATAAGTATGAGCTTTGTGATCAATTTCATTTCCCAGATTGCCATCAAAAAAGAAAACAAGTTTTGATTATTTTTATATTGAATTTTCTTAAGAGAATTTATATGTTGACCATATGTGAATATTAGAATGAGAATTGAGTGCTTGATTTATCACTTCTCAAGTCTGATGATTGGAAGAATTTTCAGTAGACTAACTCTGGCGCTGTATAGTTCAAACTTCATTCCTCCTTCACTACCCACATATTTCCAAGTTCTTTAGGGCAAGTTTAACATCATGACCTGACATTGCAGACAGGATGATAGGTGAGTCAGCACAGAGCATGGGAAAAGATTTCCTAGAAGCAATCCCTCCACCAGACAGCTGATTAAAAATTTAACAATATGCTAATGTGACTACAAACCTCATGAATACATTCTCAATGCCAAACTGAATGTAACCTCAGCTCAACTTTTTCTTGGGTGCATCCTGGAAATGCTCACAGCCAATGAATGCCAATATACATATGAAGATGCATGACTGAAGGAGTTAGTATGAAAATGAAGAATGGTATTAACAGATTACAGTTCAACTAGCTCCTTCTACAATTTTTACAAATGCATATGACTATGTGAACACACTGCTAGTGCTGCTTCCAGGGTCTTGGCAGGATCCCATTCCTATGGAGGGTCCTTGAAGCTTAAGCCTTAGTAGCTTCAAGGTAAATCTACATTAATATTAAGCACATAAAATTATTTTAGAGTTCAATATTTCTTAATGATGGTTTGTGCTTCATTCTCAAGGGGCTTTCCCTAAAGAGAAATGCATTCATACATGATAGTGCATTTGGTAGTGGTGGTGGTGGTGAGGAGTAGCTAGAGAGAAGATTTAGATCTGGGAAATAAACATCATCATTACTCTCACAATCTCACTTTACCAAACATTCATCTCAGTTCATGATATTCCATGTTTCAATGTCTGTTTGAAAACTTTTGCCTCTAAGAGTAATACCACAAGGCAGGAAAATACTGGAAGCTATTTTGTGAACTATTGATTAGTCATTAGGCATTCACCTTGTTTCCTCCCTTCGGGGAAAGGTGAAACTTTCATCCCTTTATCCTCCTTCTCCCCGTCTTCCTCTCACCTGACAAAGAAAACCAGACCTCTACAGTAGTTAAAGCAGTCAAAGTAAAATTGTATTCAGGACCATTGCAATAAGAGAAATGAGATCTCAGTATAGAACTGGGCTCAACTCTGAATATGGCATGCGGAAGTGGGAATTTATTGCCAAAGAGAAGCATGAGGGCCAGTGGATGAAAAATTACTAAAAATAAACATCTGGGGTAGAGGGGATTCTGTCTAAAGTGACCTAGCAGGATATTTGATGAAGAGAGGCTAGAATGATTCATCATCACCTGGGGGATGGTGGAGGATAAGGAACCTGATTAAATATCCAAAGGTGATCAGATATGGAGGATAAGGGGTTCTTGTTAAACTGACAGCAGGATTCCAAGGAAGTACACAGGTGGAAGTAAAAAAAGTTTTCAGAGCCTGACTAAAGTTCATCAAAACAAAGAATATTTGTCACTCCCTCCCTCTCTCCCACCTCTTCTCTGCTTCCCTCTCTCCCCTCTCCTCCTTCCTCTCCTTCCTTCCATTCTACCTGGCCAAAGGCTAGTGTGAACTCTAAAGCTTTCTCAAGATGGCCTTTTGGAAAATTCCCGATAATCCAGAAGTCAATTTTCTGAAAACATACAGGGTGTTTGTACAATTTGGAGGGTCCTTATGTATCCCATTTCAAAATGGGGCATAGTCAGAAATTGATCAACTCTTTCTATAAAGGGTCAGATAGTGAATATTTTAGGCTTGTGGGCCACAGGTCTCTGTAGCAATTACTAAACTTGGTACTTGTAATATGAGAGCAGCCATAGACAATACATCAGTGAATGGATTCACTGTGTTTTATAAAACTTTCTTTATAAGGAAAAAAGTAGCGGTAGTTTGGATTTGGCCTGGAGCCCTAGTTTTTGACTGACCCCAGCCTTAGACTACTAACAGGTCTGATGACAAGTGGCATTACGAACCAGCATTTCCAGAGAAATCATTAGAACATCCTCAAAATTTAAAACTAGCACTAATTTCTGTTATATGTACAGCCTACAGACAATCCATCAGTGATTCCTAAAATAAACATTTCCAATAAAACAAGTCTGCAGTGTCCACTTGGAGACAGCAAGTCTGTGATATTAGTTAGAAAACATACTATATTTTTATTTTTTTCTAAGGGCTTCATGTCAGAACCTAAGTTTAAGAGGGTCCAATTAAAAAGAGAATGTGTTTAAACTGATTTTGGCAAAATCTGTAACTGTTGCACAAAGTTCCAAGTCAGACTGAAAGTACTACAAATCAATGATGTTCAATCAG
The DNA here is from genome assembly GCF_007565055.1 of Rhinopithecus roxellana. Taxonomy (NCBI): domain Eukaryota; kingdom Metazoa; phylum Chordata; class Mammalia; order Primates; family Cercopithecidae; genus Rhinopithecus; species Rhinopithecus roxellana. Next base: position 145,811,117 of record NC_044553.1, on the reverse strand, counting down.
CACCTTTTGGTGAGGTCAGACTTGGACCCTCTCCGCATCCACCTTGACTCACATGTGGTTTTATCTCTGCCACCTAAGACACCTACTTGATATCAAGTGACAGCAGAGGTCATTTATAAGAAAGTTCTGGAAAATTTCCCATCCACCAACCAGAGCTATGTTTATTGTAACAAAAACGCACCAACTAGGATAGGATCACAGCTCCATAAAAAGCCTGCTGTGTGTTGGAAGCTAAAATGGGGTCTTTGAAAGCACAAGAGAAGAGACATTCTGGTAAAAATAATTAATAGAATCATGACAAAGATGACTATAGCCCAAGAGGATCTTTCAATATTGACTGAAATTGTGCCTGATGTCCCAGCATGACTGTGCATGGGGAAAGCCATCTGTATTTCATGGATCAGGCTGGCAGGCCACTCAAATCAGGCTTTAATCCAACTTCAAACCAAGAGAGCTGGGAGGAAAACAGCTTCAGACACTTGAGGTGACGGCCAGAAATGCTCTAGATGCTTGGCATGAGAAGGATTATCAATTTAACCTGGACTTTTCTCTTAGCCACACATCTGACCCGGAATCATAATCTGTTGTTAAAATACTTCCATCATGTTTTGGGGTCTTTAATGTTCTAAATAAGTGATTTATTCTCTCTGAGATATATTTCCACAGTAGTGCTTTGGGAATATTTCATGATCTGAAAATAAGATATCCATTTATGTGACTTAATAAGAAAGAGAAGAAAAGGAGAGGATACGTACCATGTTTTCTGTTATGCAAGTTTTATTTGTACAAATATAAGCATTTAAATAAAACAAACAAAAGGGTTAATGAATCTTCTTAACCACATTAAAGAATATACAGAATTGTGCCTGATTTTAAAAATATAAACTCCTAATTCAATTGGAATCTTTGTTATCTCAATCCAAACTATTAATAATCACTGCTGAAACAAATCCCAAGGCTCTGTCCAGATCTGGGAACTAATTAACATTCAGTTAGCACTTGCCATATGCCTGTCACCATTGTAAGCGTGTAGTAACTGATTTAATGTTCATATCCTCTTTCTTTATGGCTACCATTACTGTGCTCACTTTACAGGTGAGGTTCAGAGATTTATGTAACATGCCAAAGGTTACACAGCTGGACATAGCAGAACCAAGATTCAAATCTCCACAGGTAAGCTCCACAGCCTTCTGTCTTATCCAGCACTTTCTTAACCACCTTGAATGTTTCATTTTAAGCTTGATACCTTATTGGCTCAGAATCTCTGCCCAACATTTTGCTAAAACACTTTCCTACATTATACAACCCTTCCATTTGTTTAGAAATTCATCAGAGGAGAAATACTAAGTTGCTTTCTTTGTATCATCATCAGAAATATAGCTTCCCAAATCTTTCAATTGAAAAAGTAGCCAAAAAGATATCTGAAGGACACAGAGATGGAGAAAAGGAGAGGAGATAGAAAGAGGAAGAGAGAGAAAGCTCAAATTACATTAGTGTATGTGCTAGCAAGATTCCTCCCAGTAGTTGTCTTTTTCCAATTAGAAGTGACTTTCACAGTTGCAGCACCACCTCTGTTAACCCCGGCTCACTGACCTTCCAAACCGTGTCTTCTGTTACTCAATCTATGTCGAATAGTCCCTCAGCTCTCATAATGGGACCAAATTCATGGCTGCTTCCTGATACAGCTGTGTCCTGTTACAAGGCTTGAAATTACGTAATGTAAATTTACTCCATTGTAAGTTTTACCAATGCGTTTAACTTAACAAGGTTCTAAAACCATCATAAAGTTATTTACAACAGTTACTGAAAAAGATCATCTCTGAAAACAAGGAAAAGTTGTTCTTTCCCCTACACCCACACACAGCCTGAGGTTCACCAATGAATGCACTCTCAGCTTCTGTCCTCCCAAGCATTTCATAAGATAGGGATTTTGGATTTTTTACCTTTATGCACGTCCAATTAGCTTAAAAATGTCCACAAAACTTTGTAACTTGTAAGCCTTTTATTTCTCCTTTACTGAACTATATGCTGAAATGTGGAATATGAAATATGGAAGGTTATAGGGTTCAGAATCAACAAACCTGGATATAAGAGTATCTATCAACACTAGACAAGATAGATGACTATGGAAGAATTAGAAAAAGGAGAATGATAATGTGTGTGTGGGTGTGTTTGTGTTTTGCAGTTGAATATTGCATTAGTATCCCAGGGCTACTGCAACAAATTACTAAAAACTGGGTGGCTTAAAACAACAGAAAAATTATTCTCTCAAAGTTCTGGGGACTGGAAGTCCTAAATCAAGGAACCGGCAGGGTGGCACTCCTCCTGAAGGCTCAAAAGGAGAATCTCTTACTCCCTCTCCCAGCTTCCAGTGGCTCCGGGAGTCCCTGGTTGGTGGCTGCATTATTCTAGTCTCTGTCTTGTTTTCTCATGGCCTTCTTCTCAGTGTCTTTCCATTTCTGTTTTCTATTAGGAGCTATCATTGGATTTAGGGCCCTCACACTAATCTAGGGTCTCTCATCTCAAGATCCTTACCTATATCTGTAAAGACTTTTATGACAAATAAGGTCCCCTTCTGAGATTCTGGGGGTAAGACTTGGATATATATCTTTGAGACCCAATTCAATTCACTGCAAATGTGTTCTTGTTTATGTTACATGTTTCTCTGAACAATACCATTCCTTATAGTTATGGAGTTAAAACACCCTTTCTTTTATGTAAGGAGAGTAATTTTGTTTGTATATTGTATTAGTCTGTTCTGACATTGCTATGAAAAAAACTACCAAGACTGCGTAACTTATAAAGAAAAAGGGTTTAATTGGCTTATGGTTGTGAAAGCTATATAGGAAGCATGGCTCAGGGAGGCCTCAGGAAACTTACAGTCATGCAGAAGGGGATCGAGGAGCAAGCATGTCCTACATGACTGGAGCAGGAGGAAGAGAGAACAAAGGAGGATCCTTGAACAACCAGATCTTGTGAGAATTTAATCACTAGAATGCACTAGGGGGATGGTGAAAAACAATTAGAAACCAGCCCCACGATCCAATCACCTCCCACCAGACCCACCTCCAACACTGGGGATTACAACTTAACATGAGATTTGGGTGAGGGCAGAGTCATGCTATATACATATGTAATATGTATTATTATATACATATACAATAATGATTTAATGTTCATATCATCCATATTATATATGTATGTGTATATGTGTGCATGATTACTGTATTATATATGTATATGTATATGTGTGTATGATTATATGTATGTGTATATGTGTGTATGATTATATAAGTATGTGTTATATACATATTATATACGTATTATATATGTATGTGTATATGTCTGTATGATTATATGTACTTTTTTGACAAAATTAAAAATCAACAATCCATTATCAGTTGTCACATTCAAACAAAAATGCTCCAGGAAATCCCAGTCCAGGTGTGATTACAAACCAAACCAATCCCACATTTCTGAGCCTATTTCCTTATCTTCAAATGTAATAATACCTGATTTTTATATATTTGACTTTCAAGTAATTTGCACTTTTGTACATAATACATGGGGACCTCTGAACACGTTTTCTAAAACACATCTCTGACTTTCTTACACCAGAAGACCAATAAATATTTGAAGCTATTCTCTAGTGACACTACCTGCGATTCCGGTGTTCAATTGGGGCATTTCACCATCTTTTTTTTTACAGTAGGTACTGTGGACTGAATGTTTGTGTCCCTGGCAAAATTCATATGTTAAATCCCTAATCTTCAAGGTGATGGTATTTGGAGGTGGAACCTTTGGGAGGTGATTAATCACGAGAGCGAAGCTTTCAAGACAGAATGTGTGCTCTTATAAGATGAGATAAAAAAATCTTACCTTTCTTTCTGTCCTCTGTGTGAGGACATCTTGAAAAGACTATCATCTGTAAACCAGGAAGAGGGCCCTTTTCAGACACTGAATCTTCTGGCACCTTGTTTTAGACATTCCAGCCTCCAGAGCTGTGAGAAATAAATGTCTGTGGTTTAAGCCACCTGGCCTATGGTATTTGTTATGGTAACCCAAACTGACTAAGACTGTAGGGTTAGCATCATTATGTGAATATTTTGTTTTGCATTTAACAATATGTTTTGAAATAAGAAAGTGATAACATGAAAATAAGAGTCAGTCTCAAACCTAATGGAAATAGACACAAGGAAGAGAAGTAGGTAGGCTGAAAGGCTGACTTTTTAGTCTCGATTGGACACACAAAGTATGCTGATGTGAGTCTAATTTGAAGTAAAATGACAGAATTAATAGCTATATATAAGTGGTGGATAAATAGCTTCAATCATTACATCAACAAAGTGCACCATGTTGCAGGTTCATCATGCATCTAGAATACATTTATTTCCTTCATGTAACTGTCATTTCCAATGTCTGACATATTTAGGGATTTTAACGTGGTATGAAAATAGGGCACTTTCTGTGGTTATAGTCATAATCATAGCAACTGGATTAGTAGTAGCAGAAGTTCCAGTATTAGTAGAAATAGAAAACAAACATACAACAGCAGTAGAGTAAAATAACCCTACTGTATTATATTAAATGTGATAATGCACACAATGTTCTATAACATATTAAGCTTGAGACAAATGTTAATTATTTTCTGCATTGTTGTATGGTCTCCATTTTGCAATAAATGCTCAATTATGCACTGATTAAGTAGGGATGTCTTATTGACCTGTTTGGTAACTTAGTTCTTATTCTTACTTTTTATTTACCAATCAGAAAATTAAGCTCTTCAACCCAAGGTCAGACCTCAGGAAGGGGTGGATGAGAGCCAAATTTAACCTGCAGCTGGTTAATGATTTTATGTTTGAATATAAAACGTGCAGGCTTGACATGCAGTCACCTTCCTTTTGCCTTGTAGCTGAGTGTTCTACATGTTTATGTCATATAGCCCCTGAAATAATTCGTATTTGAAGCTCTGGGTAAGTGGTTAGGAAATGACCAGCTGCAGGAAACAATGGGAGTGAGCCTTATTTCCTCAACTGCAAGGAATTCCAGCATGTCTAGAGGTTAGTCATGACCTCTTCTTGCTCAAGATTCTGCTGTGATGAGATAGATGATTGCCAATTCACGAAGGCCACTTTACTAAATCTGGGATGTCTGATTTAGTGCCTGCAGGAATCCCTTGCCTAACTATCACACATAGTCAACTCTCCCTGGAGTCCTTCTTTATCTGCTGTTGCTTTTATTCTTTTCAAATGTATGATTAAAGGAGTTGATATGAGAGTTATTTGAAGCTAGAAATATAAAGGTAAATATATAAAAACTTTAGATCCAGAGCTGAGTCTACATCAAGTATTAACATCTGGTTCTAAGTCAAGCAAGGTTTTCTTTCAATCATATTTATTCATGAACACTTTCAGAAACCATTATAAAGCCAAATGTATGCTAGCCAAGCCAGTCCGCTATACGATGCCTCCTGCTGTTTTTGCTGAATAGTAGTGGAATAAAATGGACTTGTGCTTTGTTCTTTCTTTGCTTGTTGTTAGAAAATGCTTTCTTTCAAATCTGAACTCGATTAAAATAGTCCTTCTGAAATACATTGACCTGAATTCCTTTCGTATAAATGTGTGAGTTGGACACGAGGGAAAATAAATTATGGGTCAGGAAAGTCCCCAAAACGTAACACAAATGAAATATTTATCTCATTTAGGCCATTGAAGTCATCATCACTCCTTCTAGGGGAGACGGAAACTTGACATTTTATCTTTGTAAGAGTTTTGGGCTGAGTAATAAACTTTATTGAATAAATCCCAGTACCTGTTAAAAACTCTTGAACAGCTCTCTTGTAATAATTACATTGATATAACATCTAAGACAATGATTTGCCCTCATTTCTTTATCATATTCCTATTCCATTGTTACACAGAATAAAGAAGTATGTGCATATTTTAGTGAATTAAAGGACATAATCAGGACATTGGAGATAAAGTATGATTTTAAATCATCTTAAAGGAGTTATCTGTAGTGGTACTAAATTTTTTAAGCTAATCTAGAACCAAAAGGCTTGTATATATCTTCAGGAGATAAGAAGTTTAGATGAATTATTCTGAGAAATGAGGCTTACTTGAGCTCTTTATTTTCCTCCAGTAATGACTGGCAGATATCAAAGTATTATGTTATAAAGTTAAAAAGCACAGCCCACATATACATAGAATGATTCTCATATAAAACTATTCTCACCAAATTCATATAGAATGAACATACATCAAAATCTAACTCATTAATGATAGAACCAGAAGAATGGTAGATCCAATAAGCATTTGAGGACCACAGGTTTATAAATGCACTCAGGTAAAGCATACTGAAATAGTTGACTAAGTTAAGGACAAAGCTGGTTAAGTCTTACAGTGTTTAGTGTTTGGAGTTTTCCTCTCTATAGCACAGATATTACTTGTATCTCTGCAGGAAGAAAACTGTGAGTTAACATGTAACCTGCTGGACTTTAGGCTCTAATCAATGGTGAAAAGCAAACTAGATAAAGGTAAGTCCCCTAGAGAATTAAGCATTGCTTAGAAGTGCCAGTGTTAAAATTTGACACTAAGAGAACATGTAGTCGTTTTTTTGCCTTTTCTCAAGTTTGGCGTAAGTTTTTTGAATAGTTCTTCCAGTGATCATAAATAACTGTGAAAGATTATTTTTGTTGACAAAAAATGCTGTTCTTATTCTGGTTTTGATGAATTAAGTTATAGATGTGCAGCAAGGGGTGTTAACTAACCATATTAACCTCCTTGCTAATGGTCAGCAAATCCAGAGGCTCACAGGGTGGAGCAAGAACAGAGTCCAGAGAATTAAGTTGGACTGCAAAAGTCATAAGGAATCTCAGATTACATTTTCAGTAGTATCTATTGTCCTTGAGGATTTTAAAAAAATATTGCTTCTATTGGATTTTCTATTCCAAGGCTAGGAAACCAAATGCAAACCTGAAACATTCATATCTACGGGTTGCACCTGCATTTCCTATAAATTTGGGAGAATTCCTTTCTCCTCAGAGTTTGCCAAATCAGATTAGGTTCTGCCTGTCCATAAAAGCCGAGATCCTTTAAGACAGAGTATATATTGTTCCAGTTTCCGGGGAAGGTTTTGTGAGCATCAGTTCCACATATGAAATACAATCCATATTCCTTAATGATGTGTTTGTCATATCTAATTACAATGGGATTTATTCTCCAATACATTACCTCAGGTGTAGCCTCAATTGCAGCATCAATTTGTCCAATTACATCCTGGTTAAAAGGAGATCAAATTCTGGCAAATAAGTACATTTCCAAGAAAATAGATACCCAGAATACATACATATGAATTTAAATATATGTATATATATATAAATTCATATATATGAATATACAAATAATATCTTTATGAATAAATTTAAAAAATATATAACATATATAAATTCAGAGTCTGAGAGAATGAGATACCATTCACAAAATAAGGATTAGAGAGATATTCAAGTGAGAAGAAACAACTTTTTCTTTTAAATAGGATAATTGAACACAGAGCTAATACCATCAACATTCTAAAAAAAATAAAATAAACATAATTAGATTTCTCTCATCCATTCCATTGTTTACTATGTAAGTGAAATTTTGATCTTTTGGGTTTGAGGTTAGCAGTAAGTTTCCATGAAGTTGTCTGCTTCTGAATGAAAATGGGTCCTGGAAATCTTGACTCAATCCCTTGGACTATCTGAGAGTTATCTAAGTGATGCTAGCTCAAGCTTGAAAGCCTGTTCCCATGAGTTTATTTGTCAAAATATCAATAGTCAAATGCGCCTTATAGAGTTCTTTTAACTGAAACATGTAGACTGTTCTTCTTTGTTAAAAGCTTGATTTCTAGCCTGTGGCTTATAACAAAACCTTCAGTTATCAAGCCCAAATGGATGTGGTTAGTTTATTATGGTAATCAACAATATGAGAACAGAGGAGAGTGAAATTCTCTACTGAGTTATAAGATTCAGATCAATGTTTCCTCTGAGGGTAAAAACATGCCAAGGCCAGCAAGGGCATGACAAATCTATGATATTTATAATCTTTAAAATATTTGTACTTGCTGTATGTTGCCTACATAGAATTAGTTTGGAGTAGGCTGAGCTTTTCCTTTTATTTGGTAAACTCTTAGCATGCAGCTCTTAAACTTGCTGGAACAGCTAAGAAACAGGGGACATATTAATTAAGGAAACCGAGTTAGTTTTAACATCTCTCTTGATATAATGTAAAATAAGAAATTATTTTAGTACGGACTGAAATCTAGTTTTACATGTAAAAGATATTTAACACACATACACATTTCATAAATATGGAGTTTGATCTTGATAAGGCAAAATTAAAAGATTTATCAAAAGGTATTTGGTCTCTTCACGAAGATAGAGGCATAGGTCTGGAGACTATTAGCTAGATTAACAGCTCATCAAAGTAACACTGAAATATTTGAAATAAACTTAGAATGTAAAACAATTAGAAGGAAACTTAGCTCTTTCAGAAGTGAAGAAATTAAGTCCTCCTCTTTTTTTCATCTTTTAAATCATGGACATAAAATTCTGCACATAGCACAGGAAATTAATCTAGTGAGATAGAGAATCTGCTATCTGCGTGGACGATGCAGAATGTAAAGACTAATCTTTTACTATCTCTTTAGAGATTACTAAATACTTCAAGACCATTTGTCATTTAACATAGAGAAAAAATTCTAATTTGCATTAATATAATATTTGGCAGTAAAGGAATGATAAACTATAAAAAACTAATCAAAATGAGTCAAATTTGCAACATTTTGACATATTTTATATTTCCTATAATACTTTTCAACTGTTAGAAACAAACACAAATAAGATTCACTGTTTTCAAAACTTTTGTAACTTGCTGTAAAAACTCATTTTGTTTTTTATAATAATTTCATATTGGAAGAATCTGATTCTTAATATATGACAAAACTACTCTCTTTATCCCTTGAGCAAAAATACAATTCATGAATCATATACACTCTTGTATTACTCTGTCTTATTTAGAAGCTCTCCAGATCTCTCTTTCAGTATTCTATCTTACTTAAAAAGTTATTCAGATGTCCAAAGATTATTTACCCACTCAATTTCACATTATATAAAGGGTTCAAGTTAACTAAGGTTTTTGGAAATAATATTTAATTAGATACAGTTTAGAACACATGTGATGTTAATGTAAAAATATCAGGACTATAACTTAATTAAACATATCATTTTATATTTTATTAATTTAAATGTTTTACAGAAAGACTATCAGCTTATCTTAGAACTAAATAAGTATAAGAACTTTAAGACATTCATAATGATAGTCTTTTCATGGAAAAAGATGCACAATTTTAAAATGTTACAACATTTTTCAAAAAATTATTAAGAAATGAAATGCATACGTGCATTATGTGCCACATTGTTAGCTATTTTTAAACCAATATTAAAATCCAGTCTAAAGAGTCAGCTTGATTAGATGGACTAACTTCTTATGAAAATGCTTCTGAGCTTTTATTTTCTATGAAAGAAATATTATTTCCTTTAAGGTTTGGCACATTTAAGGTATTATAACTTCAGTTTTCTTATTTTCTTGGGATTCTGGAAATATTAATTAATGCTAACACTTAAAACAGATATCCTTTATTTTGAGAGAATTTATAACTAAATTTATTAGTGCTCTTCAGAGGTAAGGAAATATTTCACATTTACACAAGAGGGGGTATGGTGTTGTTCTGTGACAGACACTCAGATGCACAGAAAGGAAGCAAATTCCACCGTGCAACTTCAGCAGGAGGTCAAGTTAATTATAGAGAACAAAACCCATCGGTTCAGATTGCAAAGAAAAGTTTTACTCTCCAGTGGTTAGGAAATTATTTTTTAAATTTGCTTTCAGTTCACAGATAGACAGGTAAACAAATGAAAATGACTAACAAACTCAATTAGGTACGGACCGACTAACAGACCTTACCAAAAGCCAAAAAAAAAAAAAAAAAAAAAAAAAGAAAAAAGAAATTAAACAAACTAACAAAGAAAACTCCACAGAATTAGGAGTAAGGGGAAGGCAACAACAAAATTAAAAATCAGTAAGGGTAAAGCCCTAGCATTGCTTGGGATTTACTCCTAGGACCCAAAGAAGACCTCCCTAGGATTAAACAGCCCATAGGTGCATTTCTCAGAAAATCAGCTTTGACTGGCCCTGGCAGTTGAATCCATTTGGGCATGTCAGTGGGAAATCCTCCAAAAATGTCCATGTATAATTTCCAAAAAGTGAAAAATATGAGTCTTATATAAATATTAAATACATATACTCAAAAATTTAACTTATTGAGTGAAACAGCATTATGAGAAAGCTGATTCAAAAAACCCTTGAGAAGCAAAGTATATATAGTCCATCAGGAAAAGGATACTGAAAGTGTTTGCTAAAATAAAGGCATACTGAAAGTGTTTGCTAAAATAAAGGCATACTGAAAGTATTTGCTAAAATAAAAGAAAAATTGGTTAATGTCCTACTGGGCAATGAAACAATATCATTTGGGATTATCTTCTCTACCTGCCTAAATTATTTGCATCTCTGCAGACAAAAATCTCTAAATTAACATGAAATGTGACAGATTCTAGACTGTCTAATCTATAGTAGAAAGCAAATTAAAAAGCAATGCCTCTAAATAATTCTTTGAATGTGTATCCAGACTTTCTTGGGAAGACTAATATCTTTTGATTGTTGAGAACAGGAATTTGAGGCCACCAAAGACTTAACATTATGTTGATTCTAAGTAGTCCATATTCATCAAGAAAGTGGACATTTCTGTTGTAAATGATGTAAAGATTGAATGAAGATCTGGGAGTGAATGCTTTCATCTTCAACCATGCCTTATTTTTTTATAGCAAGAACTCTGGAGAGCTATTAGAAAGTGGCCAAGGCAAGTTCCTTGACTTCAGTCTTCCTTTTGCCATTGTAGCTTTCTCTAATTAATGCCTTCTGAAAATTTTGCACTCACTTAACTTTTATACTGAAATGCTCATTATGTTTATGTCACAAATCTTGCCCAAGTGCATTTAGTTGCAGAACATAAAGCCACTGCCATAAACACAGATACCTTTAAGGCCAATGATAATGGAATGATATATATTTTCTCAAAACAACTTTAAACAATATTATTGGAAACCTTGTTAGAGAACACACCCTCTCATACACCAGCAACACACATGCCCATCCATTCCGATAAATCAACTAAAAATTCTTTCAAAATTTTGATGGTTATTTTTATTATTTTGTGTATGTCTCCCCATCCCCAGAATTTCTAATGAACATTTGTAATTTGTTTAATTGAATGCAATATTAGCCAACTGCTAAGAGTTTACTCTCTGCTTCATTTTGATCTCCTTCAACCCTCGACCTGGTTTGACACGCTATGCTGAAATGTTAAAAATTTTCCAGTAAAGTCCCTAAAACACCTGCAAGCTGCTTGGGCTTGATTGCAGGCAGCTGATGTTAATTGCAACAGGAGCACTGGCTGTTTCTTTTCCCCCAGACTTTCTAAGTAACTTGTAGAAATAAAAGTTAAGGAAGACCAATTGGATCACTCTTCCACTGTCTCATTACTGTTCCGAAGAATATAATTTCCAGGGCATCCAGTTCAAAGGATGAAACTTCAACATTTTGTGGGACAGTTTCTATCTTATTCAAAGGCACTGTGAGAAATATTTCCTCAGGTTCATAAAACCTTTCCATTACTGAATTTCTTCCTGTTTCTTCTCATTAGATTCCTCATAATGTTAAGTAATTTATTTTCACTGCAGACATTTGAGGGGCATACCGTCATAAAGAATTCTTATGATGCTCTTTATTCAAAGAGGTAAAAAACCTGATTTCAGAACTCAACCCATGGTTGTATATCTAACCCCAAAGTATTTCCCAACAAAGGAGATTCTCTTTAATTACATGATTCCATGCCTTAGAAATGTGTTCCAGCTTCTGAAATTATTTCATAGCTCACAGAAAGGTTGCAGTAAGCATGAGTGAGGATAATAAGGGTCATTATGAAGCCTCTTAATAATTGAAGAGTGAAAACCTTTGGGTGGAGAGTTCCAAGCCCAAATGACTTTAATTTTTCATGTTTCTTTCTAGGAAGAACCTACCTTCTGTGGTTCAATGACATGGCTAATGTGGGCTGTATGATTCTTCTCATGGAGTCCTGTCTCCCAAGGTATTACTCATTTTTCTGTTTGACTTTTCCATTGATTTTCCACTGATACTTTTCTGATTAATGAGACCCCTGTTATGAATTATGAAGCATTGTGAGAATGCCTTCACATATCTGTGAATTATATCGGTGGCTTAATTTTTATCTTGTCTAGAGCGATCAGGGACTCTGGCTTCTCAAGAGACTCTCAGTGTGGAAACCTTCCTGAAAGCTCTGTGTGGAGGTGGTAAACTGCCCTGAAATAGACTTCTTAGAGAAGGAAGCAGAACAGAATGTTCACATAAAAGTGCTAGGTTGGATAATAATCATATTTAGCACTTACATAACAGTTTTCATTTCCCAAACACTTTATAAACAGCAACTAAATAAACCTTTCAACATCTCCATTAAATAGATAAATAAGCATTATTATCTTAGCGTTCTGTTTGGTGGAGAAAAAAAAGTCTGTACTCGTTTATAACTGCAGGAGATTATTTCAGAATAATGATTCCAACTCCAGTGTCTGTAAGCCAGTCTCAAGCTCTACCTGTTCCAATTTTCTTTTCAAGGCAACTGATTAACTGGTGCTCATGTTGGTCATTGTGAAACTGCAGTCAAAGCCATTTCTCTGCAGCAATCTAAGTTCAAAGAGTTACTCAGAGATGAGTGCCTGGGAAGTTTCCATTATAGGCCTGACTTGATAAAGGAAAAAGTAAATAAGTACCTGAAATATCAGGAGGATGTGAACTGCCCAAGCTTGTCTCAGTTCCTGAGATCTTCCTCAGTTAACATGAATGATGCTTCCCAGTCAGATAATGAATCCCTCACCAAGGCCTGGTGGAAGATGGCATACTGCTTGCATTTGGTGAGCCTCCAAGGTTGCGATTCTTTCAACAGAAGCATATTGATTTCCTTTCTTAATATTTTCTCAGAGTCACAAAGTGTCACTGCCTACTTTTTCCAGGCTCCCTGAAAAATTTTTAACATGTTTTCTGCTTGCTCTACTTTCTGCTGTTCCTTTTCACTGAAAAAAAAAATTTAATAGCCTGTTTTGATTCAAAGAAGGCATGTGAACGTACTTTTCCGCAACTGAAGTACAATTTGTTTACAAATGTTGGCATGGCACAAACGAACCATTATATGACTTCCTTCACTATTTGATGGCTTTATTCTTAAAAACGTTAAAGTACCAAATCAATTCTGATTATCTGTTATCACTTTTAAGCTAAAGCCTTCTTAATATGGACAGAGCGGTGGTTGAGGGTGCAGGCTCTGGCATCAAACTGCTTGCCAAGTTGTTTAAATCTCTTAGTCTTAGTTTCTCAAGAGTAAAGTGGAACCATTGACAATACTGATGTGAGCAGGTTGTTATGGGGATTAATGAAATTATATGTTTGAAGTGGGAGCACAGAGGTGGGGCTATGGAAGGGCTCAATAGGTACTAGGGGTCATCTTTACCACCACCATCACTACCATTATCGTCATCATCAACCTCATCATCATCTGGCAATGCTACAATGTAAGAACAGAAAAAAAAATTGTCCTAAGAAAGACTGTAATCATAAACCTGGGATTATCTGAAATCTGCACAATTTATCTTAGTTTTCCTTGATCCCTTAAGAATTGGGTTAGCCATCATCACAATAGAATCATGAATTCCTAGGATTTAGAAGGATAATGTTATGATGCTAGGGTAAGTGAGGCTTTAACTAGAAAACTCAGAAGGAGTTCAGGTTTATTTTATCTTAACAACTGGGTAGAAGAAGAGAATGAATTTCCTGAGTGTCTGGAAAGCTCTAGGATCCAGAAGTAGGTAGAGAGGAACTTCCAGCAGTGGCAGATGAGAAACAAATGCCTCACACCCTTAAGTGCTTTAGAAGGTCAAGTCAAGTACATGCTGGAAATCTAGAGGAAGGTGGCAGAGCCAAGGGCACAGGCAGCCTATGGGCAGGGCAGAAGTCAGTTGTTTGAAGTTGTCAGCCTCCATGTGGATGGTAGCCCAGGAGGGGCATAGGCACTGTGGAGGAGCCACCAGGCTGTGGCTGCTCGGCAGGGCCTGGACAGCATAGGAGGTCACTGTGTTAATTAACATGAGTGGCACTTTCTACCCCTTGTGTTCTCCCAAACAGCCACAACTATGGGAAGTGGTGCAAACTCAATGAGAATCAATGAGACTTCACCAAAGATACACAAAGTGAAGAAGCCTGGAGCGATATAGGTGGTCAGAGTCTTATTCTGTCTCTTAGAGAATCCAAGAAATTTTAGGGGCTGAACTTGTAGATAAACTTTGAAAGAATTTAGATATTTGAGTAAGCTAGTAGGCACTTGGTGTTACTGATATTTACAATTCATTTCTTAATTCCTTTATTTATATGTTCACTTCGAAAATACTTATTGAATGAAACAAATAAGAGTATGCCTGAGACATTTGGATTATGGTTCTACACACAGCCAGTTATACATTTTGTATTGTGTACTTAGAAACTAAAATAAATCAAAGTGCACAAAAAAGAATCATGGAATTAAAAATATTGTATCTCTTTTTCTTTCCTTGTCATATTCCAGAAAGGTGAAACACTTATTGTGAAAACATTAGGTTTTTATCAAATATATAATATAGGGATACTCTCTCTTTATACCTGATTCAAAATATAGAGAAGTGATTAGAACAAAACATAAAAATCTTTTTTATCTGCTCACATTTTTCCTAGCCTTGAAGCAACCACTGTCAATCATTCTGTGTGCTATTAATCTTCCAGTATGCATGTGTGTGTACATAATTATATACAGCATAAATAAGATTACATTGTACATATTAAGAGACTTGTTTTGATAATAATGAGTCTTAAAGATCTTTTCACATCAATATATTCATATCTTCATCATATTCAATAAAATGTTTTCACTTTAATTATTTACGAGTTAATATGTATTTTCCCTTACCTTTTTCTAACTCAATAAATGATACAAAGAACACTTTTATATATACATCTTTGGGTACGTGTAAAGTAGAATAACTAGGTCATAAGCAAAACACAGTTGTAATTCTGATATATACTGCTAAATTAGCTTCTAAAAGACAACCAATCTATAATTCTACTAGCAGTGTTTAAGACCAGGGAGAGAGTGAGTATTACTGAAATTTAATGACTTTTTTTCACAATATTTACAAGATTGGTTTAGGATATGTGTTGCTATTGATCAAAGGATTCATTGTAGAATTAATGCTGTGATATTTTCTTCTGTCACTTTTACAATCAGCGTTACTATTTTATAAATATAAGTATTGTGCAATATCTTTTCATTTTATTTTTTTTCCATCTTTTACAAAGGGGAAACCAAGATCCAGAGGGAGTAGTTGAAAAGTGCCCAAGTTTTTATGGAAGCCAGAAGTGAACCCATCAAATTCTATTAAGTGTCTGGCAATTAGGGCTAAATCAGTAATTGAGTGACTATATATATATACACACACACATACAAACACACACACACATATATATATATACACATTTTTAGGAGTCTACACAAAATATCCTATTTAGATATAACAACTGAAGCAATGAGTGAAAGGGACTCTGAGATCTAGACAAGGCCATTGACATGTAGCAAATAGACAAATTGGGAAATAACATAATAGTTGAATAATAAGCTTCAAGATGTATGAAACAGATGGATGAAAGTGAAGTTAAATAGAAATCCTTTGATAATTGGGATGCAATCTATGGGCACCACATGGCATGATTCATCTTCATGGTTTTAAACCAGTGGTGAAAAGGAGGGATAACACTGGGTTCAGTGTAGTCTCATGATTCTTTGCACACCAGGGACAATTCTCGTGCATTTACCAAGAAATTTGGAGGACTGATGGAAACTGAGAAAACAGATAACATGTAAAATCCTTATAAATAATAAGGAATTAATCATTCTTATAGTAAGATGTATTACCGACATATTTTCATTATTTGTATCACGGTAACTCTGTGATATGAGTAGGGGTGATAGTAGCACATTCCACTGATAGGGGAGAAAGCTGAGATACAGAAGAGGTACTTCCTTATACCAATTATGCTATTAATCAGCAGAAGACACAGACACCTAAATTTAGGCTTTCTGATTCCTTATCTTGTGTTCTTCCTAATATTAATACCTTGCCTGCTAGTCCAAAGCAAAGCTTTTGAGTCAATCAGTTTAAATATCCCAAAACTTCATAGCATGACCCTATTATTACTTATGGAATTGAGTTTAACATAACATGGGGCATCTTTGCACCTCATAAAGAGGTCTAGTTATTGAAGTTCAAAAAGGTCCTTGTTACAGAATAGTGTGCCCGGAAGATATCTAACAGCATTGGTCACAAGAGAGTTAGCATCATAGAGGAAGGACTCCAGGAAAGAGAAAGTACTTCATGACAGTACTTTCATGTCAGAGGGTATGTCTGTTAATACCTCAGCTGAATCGTCCCTCAGATTTTCTAAATTGTCTGATCGTATATTCTAGTCTTGAGCTTGTTTGAATACTGCTTTTCTAGGAGCAGTAATATATGTGCTTTTCTTCTGGAAGAAGGTGGGTATTACCTGAGTTTAATTATGTTTTTCTGGAGATTTTCAAAGTCAGGTTTGTGGAAATTCATGGTGTACAATCTCTGATCATTTATCTTTTGTTTTCTGAGATGGATGAGTCCATACAATCCTAATCGAAAGGAAACGTAGACGTAAGTTGATGCCTTAGTATCACGGCCTCATCTTTGCAAATTTTAATTCCACTATGCTGATTGAGAGATATTAAAATGACCTAAATATCTCACAGTATGTCAACAGAAAACTAAATTATTAAGTTTCCTCTTATATTAAACTAAGATTTGAGTGGGTGCTCAGTAAGGTTTCTAGGAGTCCTTTTTTTGATGTCTCCTTTTAAATCATAGTACCCAGCGTTGTGCATGGCAAAGAGAAGAGCTCATTAACTTGTGATGAATAATTATTTGTTTGAGTAGAATATTTGCAATGCTTTAAAATGTCTTCCTTCCTCCCTCCCTCTCTCCCTTCCTTCTTTTCTTTCTCTTTGTTCTGCATTCAATCATTCATACTTTGTACATTCAATAAATCTTTATCGAACATCGATACTGGACCTTTATCCTTCCTTTTTCTAGAAATCCAGAAGTTACTGAAATATCCTAGTAGATAGCTGTAATAACCACTACACAAAGTTTATAGCTTACAAAACTGAGATTTTAATCTCAATCTTGTATTTAATGGGGGGATTTAGACTTTGTTAATTTCATCTGACAAATGGAAAAGGTGAAAATTAAGTAATATACTCAAGACCACTGGGTTAACAGCAAAGCCAAGACTTGAACACAATTGCTCTAATTCAAAATCCTTGTTTCCTTCCTCTGTGCTACACGGCCTCTCCAAAAACTAAGCAGCATGAGCCGTGATAAAACCAATGTTGCCTCTGGTTTTCTGGAGACTACATAGGCCATGGCCTTATCAGGCAATGCATGCTGTTCTCCCTCCTTTAGAGTTTTATTATAAGGACAATTGTATATTGTTCTGGTGTGTAGAAGAGTGCAGTCTTTTCAAAATAAAGATGTTTTTGACTTTCCTTGCTAGCAGATGCCAGTTTTCCTTTCCTTCCTTGAACCCCACTTAGGTTCCTCATCCTACCACTAGGCCCAAATTGATGCTCATAGCTCAGATTTTCCCCCTCAGTGTCTTAGTTTTTAATAACTTTCCTACCCATTATCCTATAGTTGTCACTATAAATCAAGTTTTTCTTTCTATACATGCTGTTCCTTTAAATTGTAATTAATCCTGGGAAAGGACAAAACAGTGTTGTTGGCTTTGTACTGTCCCCACTATAAAGCAAATCTGTCAAGGCCAAGGCTCTGCAGGGGTTGGGGCAACCTACACAATCTCCTTTTGTGAAAAGATGAAATACTGTTGGTACTAGTCAGTTCTACATCAGCAGACATATAAAGTTTAATTTTTACCCTCTTTTTTAATTCCCTGATTATTCTAATCACAGCTTTTTAAAAAGTCTTGTTTTTTTTCTTTAAAAATCGAATACAACAGTTTAGAACATAAGTCATATTTGTTGGAACGGTAAAACTGGTATAATTCTACGAATTCCCATTAAAATTCAGGTTTAGCTTCTTATCATTAGAATATGCACTGCATAGCCTAAAATTTTAAAGAAACTTCAGTTGGTTTTCAAATCCAGCCACAGTTAGAATCAGTAAAGAAGTTTTTTTTTTTTTTTTTTTTTTTTTTTTAAAGAAATAGCAGTGCCCATTTATTCTTCCCAGAGGCTCAAATGTAAATGGTCTGAGAGAGGTCCAGACATTATTGTATTTGAAAATCCCACAGGCGGTTCTGATGGGAAGCCGGAATGGAAGATTATGAGAAATACAGAGCTCATGAACCGCAGGCCTTCCGCCCCTTGTATGGACCCAAGAGTTTCTGTGAGAAATAGCCAGAGTGTGAGTTCCAATTTAGATATACCTTCCAGTGTATTTCAAAGAGGAGAACAAAGGCACTCTCTTTCAGCAACTCATTTGATTGTTACTGAATCAGAATATCTACACTTAAGGCTTGAAGCTTCGGGCTTTTAAAGGATCCTTTATGCCTTTAACGTCTCAAGTCCCTTTTTAACCTAGAGCATCTTTTTATAAATGCCATTACCCTATTGAAATGATCAGACTGGTTGCCTTATAACATGTTCCACCTTTTGAATTTGTCTAATTGTTTCTTTGTGGTGTCATTGACATTGTACCCCCAGATTTCCTGCAAACTGGAAGTCAAGTTTCTAAGTGTACTTGAATTCTGGTTGAACATTTTGAGCAAGAATATCTCAGAAGTATGTTTTATATTAATACATCATATTCTTTCCTGTAAGATTCTCCCTGGGGCCTGAAAGCTTAAGGGGATGAGTAACTTCTCCCTTCTCAGGCCCAGCCCAAGGTGCAAGGCCACTTGCATCAGCAGCCTGCGCTAGCAAAACAGCAGAAGCAGGAAAAGAGCCGGCCGGACGACAGGTACCCATGAAGGTCAAGAACGTAGCAGTTACGTCAGACTAGGACACTTCCTGTTTACAGGAGACTAGACTTTAAAACTTTTGCCTCCTCCTCACTTGGTGCTGATGCCATTTTAGGCCTCAGACTGCGGGCACCCAGGCGCTCATTAAAACGGCATGTTGCTCCACACCACCTCGTGTTTTCTGTTGGCCCACTCTCAGGGTTCAAACTGATACAAAAACTTTATACTTCCTATCAGTGGGCACCCCACGTCCCACTTTCCCACTGTTAGCTGTGCTGTTTTCACTCCCAGGTTAAACTGATGATGGCCAGATTCATCCATTGTAAAATTGAATTAGCCCCAACTTCATCAGGAAGTAATGAGGCTTTGACATCACACACTTATCCAATTTCCCATCAGCCTTTCACCTAGGAGTTTTGAAATGATGAATCAACGATGAATCCGTTTTTTTTTATTAAGGGCTATCAACTGGTGATATTCTATTATTTCTTCTACATTATCTCTCTTCCTCTAGAGAAAGAAGAGTGATCTTTTCAGAGGTGAATTAGATTATGTCACTCTTCTGTTCCATCCCACCCCAGTGACTTTTTTCTCTAGTAGAGGCCTCCAAACATCCCTCCCCAGCAACCAGTGTCCTCACTGATTTTTGTCTCCCATTACTCTCTTCCTTACTGTTGCCACTCCAGTCTCCTTGCTGGAAGGTGCCATGCATCTTCTGATGCCTCACTGTTCCCGTCACCTGCAGTGCTTTCCCTTGGCTTCCTTCCACTATTATTTCAGGTTCCTTCTCTAATATTACCTTGTCAGTGAGCCCTTCTCTTACTCCCTTATTTTAAAATAGCAATCTTTCCAACATGTTCTTGCCTCTTTCTGACTTAATTTTCTCTAAAGTACTTATCTTCTATTGGCATGTTATATATTTACTTATTTGTTTCCCTCTTTGCAACCTCAATGAGATGAATGAATGATTAAAGTGAATGGTGATGTTCAGAAGAGCTAAATAGCAGGACCAATATCACTCATCAAATTAGTAGTAAGAAAAAAAAGTATAGTCTTAAGAACTGTCAGCTGGGAACTGGCCTGGAACAAAGAGTTAGACCTTAATGTTCTCCTGTTGAATATAAACAATTTTATTGAATACATATCAGACAAGGTCATTCTGAGACCACGATGGAGTGAGACAAAAAACATACCCCTCCATAATTATGTCTGAGCACAGACAAAACATGAACAGTATGCAGAACTATGCAGAACACAAAGATGTCCAAATGTCCCTTCCCCCAGCTAACACTTGTCACTTCTGCTTCCTTTCCAAGGACAGCTTTAGTTCTGCTTCCTTCCTCTTTCCTCCTAGATATATAAATTTTCAAGGTACTTGCACTAGTTTCCTATGGCTGCTGTAAGAAATTACCACAAGCTGGTGGCTTCAAACAACGTAAATTTATTTGCTCACACTTCTCAAGCTCTGAAGTCTGAAATCAAGGGATCAGCAAAGTTGCCTCCAAAGGCTCTAGCGAAGAATTCTTCCTTCTCTCTTATGACTTCTGCTGGCTCTGGCCATACTTCTTGTGGCTTCCAGTCTCTGCCTCTGTATTCAATCACACCAGTCTCTGCTTCGGTATTCATATGGCCTTCTCCTTTTTTTTTGGACTGAGTCTCACTCCTGTTGCCCAGGCTGGAGTGCAGTGGCATGATCTCAGCTCACTGTAACCTCTGCTTCTGGGGTTCAAGGGATTCTCCTGCCTCAGCCTCCCAAGCAGCTGGGATTACAGTCGTGAGCCACCACACCCGGCTAATTTTTTGGTATTTTTATTAGAGACGGGGTTTCACCATGTTGGCCACACTGGTTTCAAACTCCTGACCTCAGGTAATCCGCCTGCCTCGGCCTTCTAAAGTGGGGAAATTACAGGCATAGGCCACCATGCCCAGCCGGCCTTCTCGTTTTATGTCTGCAGTCAAATGTCCCTCTACCCCCATAACACTCATGATCACATTCAGGCCTCACCTAGATAATTAAGGATAATCTCTCCATCTCAAGATCCTTAACTTAATCACATCTGCAAAGACCTACTTTTAGAAGAATATGGTAAAACCCACAGGAACAAGGGAATAATACCTAGATATCTTTGGGGAGGGGGAATTATTCAGCCTAACACATATCCTGTTATACATCTAGATGTGACCCAATCCACAGTAAAGCACTTCTTTCTTGAACCATCATGACTGACCCTGCCAAAGCCATCTACCCAAAGCTAAATGTTTATAACTAATCCCTACTAATATCTTTTTAAGAATATACCCTCATGGTTCCCAATGTTATATGGTCTCTCTTATTATAAGCAATAAAACCAGGTTTGTATAATACAGGTGGATTTCTGGTAGTCTCTACCTGGTGGGTATGGATACCAACATATGTGTCTTGCATTTATCCATCGCATATTCGGACCTCAGAATTTCAATTGCCTGGCTTTTTTTCCCTTTAAAATATCTTATAATCAGTGAGAGAGCTAAGTCAGTGGTTTCCGTGGGGCATGGAGGGTTGGTGTTAAAAGAATCTTTGCAATTTACGTACAATTATAATACTTTTGAAAGCATTTTATTCTTGTAAAGAATTGTCCTGGTTTTCTGCTATTAGATATAATTTAAGTGATCCTACGTACTTGAATCAGAAGTATAAAATATTAAGCTATTTTTAAAACTTATTCTGGAAGTTAAAACTTACCTTTTTTAATGTATTGCCTTGGATAAAGGGCAGAGGCCATCATTCTAAATGACATTTTGTATGAAGTAATACATTATTTCTGGTACCTGTGGTCTTTTCTTAAAACTTTTATCACCTGAAATGACCTCTCAGTAAAGGCTTTTGAAAACTATAAATCTCTGATGTGTGTGTTTTAAATTCAATTATAGAAAAGTATTTTAAGAAAAGACATTGGTGCAGATGTTTAAAAACAGTGCATTAATATGAAAGCAGAGATAAAGATACTTGAAAAGGACAGCCTTGACAAAAGTTATGTTCAACCAACTGGGCAGCACTATCGTTTTTTTTTTTTTTTTTTTTAATTATTATACTTTAAGTTCTAGGGTACATGTGCGTAACGTCCAGGTTTGTTACATATGTATACTTGTGCCATGTTGGTGTGCTGCACCCATTAACTCGTCAGCACCCATCAACTCATCATTTACATCAGGTATAACTCCCAATGAAATCCCTCCCCCCTCCCTCCTCCCCGTGATAGGCCCCAGTGTGTGATGTTCCCCTTCCCGAGTCCAAGTGATCTCATTGTTCAGTTCCCACCTATGAGTGAGAACATGCGGTGTTTGGTTTTCTGTTCTTGTGATAGTTTGCTAAGAATGATGGTTTCCAGCTGCATCCATGTCCCTACAAAGGACACAAACTCATCCTTTTTTATGGCTGCATAGTATTCCATGGTGTATATGTGCCACATTTTCTTAATCCAGTCTGTCACAGATGGACATTTGGGTTGATTCCAAGTCTTTGCTATTGTGAATAGTGCTGCAATAAACATATGTGTGCATGTGTCTTTATAGCAGCATGATTTATGATCCTTTGGGTATATACCCAGTAGTGGGATGGCTGGGTCATATGGTACATCTAGTTCTAGATCCTTGAGGAATTGCCATACTGTTTTCCATAATGGTTGAACTAGTTTACAATCCCACCAACAGTGTAAAAGTGTTCCTATTTCTCCACATCCTCTCCAGCACCTGTTGTTTCCTGACTTTTTAATGATTGCCATTCTAACTGGTGTGAGATGGTATCTCATTGTAGTTTTGATTTGCATTTCTCTGATGGCCAGTGATGATGAGCATTTTTTCATGTGTCTGTTGGCTGTATGAATGTCTTCTTTTGAGAAATGTCTGTTCATATCCTTTCCCCACTTTTTGATGGGGTTGTTTGTTTTTTTCTTGTAAATTTGTTTGAGTTCTTTGTAGATTCTGGATATTAGCCCTTTGTCAGATGAGTAGATTGCAAAAATTTTCTCCCATTCTGTAGGTTGCCTGTTGACTCTGATGGTAGTTTCTTTGGCTGTGCAGAAGCTCTTTAGTTTAATCATATCCCATTTGTCAATTTTGGCTTTTGCTGCCGTTGCTTTTGGTGTTTTAGACATGAAGTCCTTGCCCATTCCTATGTCCTGAATGGTACTACCTAGGTTTTCTTCTAGGGTTTTTATGGTATTAGGTCTAACATTTAAGTCTCTAATCCATCTTGAATTAATTTTCATATAAGCACTATCGTTTATGAAAGATACAGAAGCAACAGATTTTGGTAGGGACTAAACGCTGAAGTACCCATTTTTTAATCATTACACATGAAGAATAAACAATTATTCAAGTATCTTAGGGAACCTCTTTGATATTCTCCAAGATAGGGGAGTGCTGTTTCTCATCATTTTAATCTTTTTTTTTTTTTTTTTTTTTTTTTTTTTTTTTTTTTTTTTTTTTTTTTTTTTTGAGACGGAGTCTCGCTCTGTCACCCAGGCTGGAGTGCAGTGGCCAGATCTCAGCTCACTGCAAGCTCTGCCTCCCGAGTTCACGCCATTCTCCTGCCTCAGCCTCCCGAGTAGCTGGGACTACAGGCGCCCGCCACCTCGCCCGGCTAGTGTTTTGTATTTTTCAGTAGAGACGGGGTTTCACTGTGTTACCCAGGATGGTCTCGATCTCCTGACCTTGTGATCCGCCCGTCTCGGCCTCCCAAAGTGCTGGGATTACAGGCTTGAGCCACCGTGCCCGGCCTCATCATTTTAATCTTGTTGTGTCACTTGTGTAGTCATTTACTTTAAAAATACTTGAGAGTAAACAGTGTAGTGAGTACACATATTGTAAAGCTTAAACTGTGCCTTAAGGCCATTCATGTTTGAGGACCCAAAGCAAACTAAAACAAAAACATGCTATGGAGGTCAATTAAACTCTTTAAATATTGTTATCAAGCTCCACACTGAGGGGTTTGTTTATCAGTATGGGAGTCATTAGAAATAAGGTATGTTTGTTTTGGTGCTTGGCTGGAAACATTGCTGTGCTCCTAGCAGAGATATGTTCTAGTCAACAGCAGACTTACCATCTACGGAGCTCTGCAGTTATGAATTTCCTCTATCCAGACTTATGACTAAAAACACTATGGGACTTTAAAACATAGTAATGGTTAGGCATCCTCCAGACTATTTAAATCTGAAGCTCTGGGGAGAAGGAATACACAATGAGCCTCACAGAGACTCTGTGGTCTTGTCAACATATCTCTGTCTAAATTTATATGTTACGTAAAGGAAGAACGATTATTAAATAGATATTAAAAAATGATTCTGTCATACTAAATTGTAGACACGTTAAAAGAAAAGTGGCAAGTAGCAAGTTGGTCTGACATTTAGGGGATATTGATTACCTTGGCTGCTGAAGGTACATCTTTGTTTAAAATGTGAGAGAAAAGGATAGAAAAAGAGTAGAACTGGGTTTTCAAATATAGAAAGGGGGAAAATAGTTAAGAAGAGAAAATAGCTCTCTAAATACCGAGGTGATAAGAAGCTAGAAGGATGATATGCTTCTAAGACCCAACCAGTTGATTCATTACCTAGGGATTTTAACAGTGTCAACCATCCAAAAGAATGCTGCCTATGGGAAATACAGAAATTAGTCAGGAGATGCCACATGATGCAGAGAGAGGAAGAAACAGGACTGCAGAGTGAGGAAGAAAAGTCTTGCACCAGACTACAGGTACAAACTGCATGGAAAGAATACAGTTAAGAACAAAAAGAAAACAAAAGAAGAAAAGCAAAGAAAGGAAGAGATGAGAGCAAGAAAGGAAAGAGAAGAGCCCATTTCTCAGAATAGAGATAAAAAATGATAATAAATTATAACACTAATTAGACTCATCAAGAATGAGACAATGTACTTATAAAGCTTACTAAAGAAGGAGAAGCCTTCACTACTGAAGTACATACTTGCTTGCAGGCCAAAAAGACTTACCCATAGCTAAAACCATGTGTAAAGGCAAAGAGTTGGAAAAAATATTGTAGAAGTCAAATAAAGGTTAAAAGAAGAAAGCCAGGATGGGAGGGACTTATCAAGAGGCAGAAAATTTTCTTAAAACTTGAGTAGTGGCAGAATCCCTGGTAAATCATTTCTGATGAAGGAAATTACACTTACATTGCTTCTAGAAGCACTTCACATAGAGATGAGAGTTAACATATTAGGGAGCACAGAAACCACCTATGTTGTAAGAGAAGCCATGCCATTAGAATTCTTGGAAAGATTTGATTACCCTTAGCCATTCAACAGCAACAACAACAGCAACAAAATAAGGCAATACACTGACTGAGAGAGAGTTAAGAAGAATTAGCAGAAAATGAGGTCCTGAAAAATAATAGGAAGGAGTGAAAGTTATCCTAGATTTCAGGAGAAAATTGCTCAAACAGGATGCCTCAGAAGATAGCAGTTATTACATAAACTTACTAACCCCTACCAGCCATACTAAGTCAGAGAAACAGAGCCAACATTGGCACAGGGTACCACAGGGCACAGTGGAGGCTCCCAGAACCTAGCAATTCAATGAATTTTACTCAGAGAACTGACGTGCTCCAAACTAGTCATGCATAATCCAGAATATCGCCCATACAATTGCGTAAAGATTCACTGACATTCAAATTGTCAGGAGTTAAAAATAGCATTAAGTGGCACTGAGACCCATGGGATGACTTTTCTGCTAAATGTACAGTTCTTTAAAGTTGTTTAAAAGAGTAGAAAAAGTAGAATCAGATATTTTGGTAAAACAGTAATATTATATAGTAAAAACTAAAGTTACATTGGAAAAAGATAGGAAGCCAATTAGAGTATTTGAAATGGTATAACTATAACTTTGAATGTGTAACTGGAATGAATAGTTTGGGGGAAAAACCTACTTTTTGAATTAGGAGAAAAATAAATTGATTACCCAGATGATTGTACAGGAGGCTAAAGGGAAAGTGGTGGAAATGTTTCTTCAAAGCATGTGACTAACACCTTGTGGCTTATAAATAGAAATAAAAACCTCTTAAAACATAAAAAGGAATAGATAAATACTTACGGATAAGTTTAACAAAATACATGCAAAACATGTACACTGCAAACTACAAAACTTTGCTGTGGGATGTTAAAGAAGATTTAAATGAAAATATTTACCATATGTATGAATTGGAAGACTAAATATGGTTGTCAATTTTCTCAAACTAACCTAAAAATCAATCAAAATCCTAATAGAATTTTTTGGTAGAAATTAACAAACTCTTTCTAAATTTTGTTTGGAAATACAAAGAACCTAGATTAGCAAAAACAATTTTTGAAATACCTACAAAATTGAAAGACTTCACCTGATTTTAAGATTTACCTTAAAGCAACTTTAAAATCTTTCAAACATGTTAAAAATGAGCAAAATATATGAGTAAACTCTTAATAGAAGGACATGTAAAATTCTTCAGCAAGCACATGAGATTTTTTATATCATTATTTATCAGAGAAATATAAGTTAAGCTGCTGTAAAATACCATTACACACAAACTTGCATGGCCAAAATTAAAAAAAACTAGCAACACAAAATGTTGGCAGGGATATAGAACAAGTGGAACTATCATTGCAGGTGGGCATATACAATAATGCACCTTGGCCTCCCAAAGTGCTGGGATTTACAGTCTGAGTCACCATGTCCAGCTGGATCATGCTTTTAACCATAAAATAGAAAAGCCCTAAGTAAGGAAAGGATTTGGCCAAACAGTACAATGTAAACATTTTATATAGTTATAAAATAAATAAAATAAATAAAACTCAAATAGAAGAAAACATCTTTTTCTAAAACTTAAATGCAATGTAAAACATGAACCTAATTGTGTCAAGAGTAGATTGTTCAATCAGAAATAGAAGATTCTTTCCATGAACAGATACAGTTTATTGTAATTTTTGAAATATCACAAACTGACTTGTGCATCATTTAGAATCTTGCTGTTTTAGCACTTGGAAAATTTTTGAAGGTTTTCGAGAGTCATGAGGTTGGTTTTAACTGCTGTGGCTTATTGAATCAAGGAAGGTAAATTTAATACATATTTATTATTGTATCTTTCAAAAATTAACTAGTTTTCTGGGATTGAGACTACTGAAAATGTCAGCACCTAGCATTATTTGAACTAAGCAGATATATTTTCCATATAAGATACTTGGACTTTTAAAGTGATTATTTCTGAAATAATATTAATGGGAAACTGATCACACACAAATCTCATCTTGTAATAGAAGCCTCATATGATACCCTTGATTGTGTTTTATATGAGACTATATGTCATACAAACTATGGCCAATTATTTTTATTTCCCTCAATATTTGTTAACCCAGAATTTTGTCTTTTTATTTGCAAAAAGACTGAGTTCTCTGCTGAGTGATTGAATTGTTTCTGCAGACTTTCTAGAAAGCTTCACAACAACTGCCAGTCCATTCAGAGTGTTTTTGAAGAATTGTCTTTATAAGTCTCATACTAGGAGTGGCAGAGAGAGAGAAACTATTGTAAGTGACTTTATGGAAAGATTGTATATACAAGGTAGGACATATTTTAAGGAAAAAAGAGCCAAAAAGAAAGCTTAAAATTTCTTTAGTAATCACAGTGGAAGTAAAAATAATATTGTTACTTTGAAAATATTATTTATACAGAAGAATGATACAAATGAGGAATTTAAATATTCAGCATAAAAAGTAATATAGAGTTCATACTTGAAACACTACTATCACTTTTGTTAGTATTTCTGCATATATTTTTTGCTTACTTTGTCTTCTGTTTGCATTTCCTCATATGTCTAGTTATTTTTGATTGAAAGTATTCAATATAAAACATTATAGATATAATCTAAGACTTCATATATGTGTGTACTTACATATACCTATATTACATATTCATATATTTTAATTTTATTTTTATTTATTTATAGACTTTCTACTTAATCTCAGTAAAATGTTTGGCCAAATTGCATAATCTGCTATTCCAGAAGCAGAGTTCTAACTCTATTATATCTTTCACCAGAATACTGATAAGAGATAATTTGCTTTCACTTTGCAGAAAAATACAATGTACCTTTTCCTGGATAATCAAGTTTATAGCAACAATCAAATTGTGTAGGTAAGTTATAGAGCTCATTATGATCTTCCAGGACATTTATGTAGCCCTATTGATGACATCCTGAAACTGAGGCCTAATAGAACATGTACCTACGATCATATAAATAGAACTTCCAACAGCAATAGAGGGTTGTTCACACCCTGGATTGTTTAAAGAGGTTGTTCAGTTTGTCTCAATCAATTGAAATAGAACTGGTACCTCATGAAGGGGCCAAATCATGCAAATGTGTACTTTATACTAAGACATTGCTAGCGAACTGCTAGGCCCTCTGCTATTTAAAAAGTTTATGTAGAGAACACAAAACCTCTGGCTATAGAAGCTGTGTCCTTACAACAGTAAGGAGGTTAATGGCAAGGCCTATGCTTTTAATCCTAATACTGGACAGTTCTAAGTAAAGCAAGAACTAGGCCGATCAGTACAATACCTTGAATTTCAGCAAATCTAGATGGCTATATTAAGCAGAGGGATCAGATTTCTCAGAAGCTCATACTTTTCCAGGTTTTAGATAATGACTGTCTATATGGTCAATAATGGGAAATAGTTTCTAAGTAATAGAAAAACAGTTTTCGAGAAAGAACTAAAGAAAGCAGTAAGTGATTCACCAATACCAATTTGGGTATGTGATCTATCAAAACATGAAAGAGAGACTTCCAGAAGAACCAATGGAAACAGTGTATTGCTGGAGGCATAAAATCTAATTAAAATTGCCTGGGACAACTGGAGATCGTGCTATCCTAAGACCCTTTCACAGGCATGTCAAGAAGAGAACAAAGAGAGATCCGGTCTTTCCAGCGTAAAATACGCACTATCTCCAATTGTCAAGAAAAGGACTTCCATTTGTGAATGTGAAATTTTCTTTAAATGAAGTAGTGAAGAGGCCCATATGATAATTTACTCAGATTTCTAAATAAAACTGAAGGCCAAATTCCCAGAGGACTGATTCCAGGGAATCATTGGATTATACAGTACCTTTAAAAGCAGCAAAACCTGTTTTCTCACTGCCAGGAAGTTATAATGAGAGAGGGAAACTGCATATTTTCCTCAGCTGTGATTGACCAGAGTAAAATCAAGAGTGTGAAAAACTTTGTGCAAGATATGGATCCTCTGACACTGGAATTCAGAGATGAAAACTCAAGGCAGGGCAAAAATTATGCCCAATGGGCAAGTAGCATGGATAGCCAATGAGTCATTCACAGTTACATGAAGTAACCCTCATAGTGGAAAAGTTGAATGTCCCATTAAGGAAAGTTAAGAAAACACTTGGGTCCTGAATTTCACAGGAAATGGGCAGATGTTTCAACCCTGTATTAGGGACCTAAGTGAGAGGCCATCAAGGGAATGCCACTATTCTGCCACAAGTAGTTATGTCCATAGCAGCAGCCAAAAGAACACTAACAAAGCATGTCCAGAAACAAAAATTTTTATGGTCACAAAGGCTGATGGAGTTGCCAACAAATTTCAAAGATGATTTTGTCTCCAACTGATATGACTTAATTGAATTTTCCCAACCGTAGATGAGACATATTGAGGAATTTATCTTTTAATTATAAAATTAGGCTGGGCGTGGTAGCTCACACCTGTAATCCCAGGACTTTGGGAGGCCGAGGCAGGTGGATTGTCTGAGGTCAGGAGTTACAGACCAGTCTGACCAACATAGTGACACCCCGTTTCTACTAAAAATACAAAGTATTAGCCGGGTGTGGTGGTGCACATGTGTTGTCACAGCTACTCAAGAGACTGAAGCAAGATAATCTCTTGAACCTGGGAGGCAGAGGTTGCAGTGACCTGAGTTCACACCACTGCACTCCAGACTGGATGACAGAGCAAGACTCTGTCTCAAATAATAGTAGTAGTAGTAATTAATGATAATAATAATAATAATAATAATAATAATAATATTAGTTGGCCCAACAAAGTAGGAGGACTATTTAAGGTATTAATATTTCTTAAATGCCACCCATTAGAGAAAGACCAGAGGCATTCGACTTTCTAACTCTAATGAAGTCCTAATACGCAAATGCCCTCTGTCTGTCTGTCTGTCTGTCTCTCTCTCTCTCTCTCTCTCCCCCCCTCTGACACACACACACACAAACAAATCACCAAGGAAATTGAGATGGTAGTGGAGGCAGAAGGAGAAATAATACGTTGAACTAAAACAGGACAACTTTCACATGGTGAAGATTAACAAACCAAAGATAAACAAATCTTAATATGAAATAGATAAAATTGGCATTGACTTTTTGGAATGATTTGGATACTGACTTTGAGAAAGGTTGTGGTATCAACAGCACTTATTGACACACTGTGCGACCCTTTGGAAAATTCTCCTTAATTTGTAATGAATGGGTCTAAGCAAAAAATTATTGTGTCAGCTCCCTTCCAGTGTTTGTGGATATTCGGGCTGGTTGCTTTTACTGTGGCTGTTTATGTAACAAGTGTTAAAGTTGCATGCGTAAACACCTCCCATGTGATGTGGTGACCCAGATGCACAATGTTAATGATACCCCTACCTTAATTTCTTCCCTCTTCATCAAAATCCAACCACAAACAACATCAATAACACAGGTGCATGGCCAAGCACAGCAGCTAGTTTTGTTTGTGCCTAGTGGACAAAATCCTGTGTTAGAGAATGGGCAACGACCATGTGCATGAGGAGCTGTCAGAGACACCCTATCAATTTGTTCCTTATAAGAACAGGTCTCATTTCATGAATCAGTGTAACAGTTTAATGCTTTTCAGTCTGGGAAGAAATTATCATTTTGCTTCTTATATTAATTTGTCAACCAAAGTTTACACATTTTGTTATTGGGTGTGTTCTGTTCTGAATGCTGGTCCTACACCGAGACATAAAACAGCTAGAAGGGGGTTATTGAGTGTTCCCTATGCAAAGAAATTATAAATGTTTGAGATGATGAATATACTAATTACTCTGATTTAATCACTATATATGTGTCAAAACATTAATACATACCCCACAAATATGTACAATTATTATTTGTCAATTTAAGAATTAAAGTAAATTTTTTAAAAGACATGGAACACTCAAGAAGGAGCTTTTGTGTTGTAAACAAATGGCCGGTATTGTTTAACAACTCATAAGTAAAAATTACCTAATGATTTAAAAGAAATGCTAAAGGGAACTCAGCAACTCTGAGGACAGTCTTGAAACGGCCTTATTTCGCAAGTGTAAGATAAAATGAAAAATGTCCTGTGTTGACAGCAAAGGATTTCAGAGGCATATGTGTTAAAAGTCTACCCCATCTTGATAACAATATAAAATTATATACTCATGTGTATCTATTTGATTATTTTATTTATCTCAAAAATATTATTGCTTGGTTAACTGTGCCCAGCACTTTTGGAGGTATGAGAAAAAAGCAGGGAACAAAAGAAGACAAAAGTCCTTGCCCTCATGGAGATTCTACTCTAGTAAGTATGAGAGACAGATAATATCCATACAACCATGTGAATTCCATGGTACATCAGCTGGTGTTCAGTGCTAGAGAGTGATGGGTGAGGGATGCAAATTTGAGAAAGACTGGTCCAGAAATGACTCCATAAAGGTTAAAATTAACTGGGATATGAAAAAGGTAAAGTTTATGTTTGTTAGTTTTAAATATCAGAATCAGATACTGATTAATCAGCTAGACACACCTAATTAATAGTATCTGGGTCACTGGAATTTAATCTGAGCACATATAACACAAATAAATGGAAATTTCCTCTATTGATCATGTTGAAGATGAAGCCTTTACAGGTCTCTGTGTTTCCTAACTATCAGACTAACTCTAATATCTAACACATATTTTATAAGTGACATTTAACAGCATCCATAATGTGTGGCCCAGCAGAATAGGCACTTGAGGTGCTCAGGCTCCCTGAAAATTCAAGTCTCTTATCAAGTTCCATTCTTGTTTTCCATGACACCTATTCATAAACAGCCACCACTGTGTGGAAAATCCATAATAATTTTCTTACGCACTGATCCTGCCTGTCATATCACAGTCTGTTTCAAGTGTTATGTTGGTGTAAAGAGAGCAAATCGCATTAATTAGGATTTCAGCAAAACATCAGAAAACAAAATGATAAGGGCTCATAATTACAAATATATGAATTGTCAATTTTAGGACCATTTTATTAGAGATCATCCTGAGGTTTTATGTGGATGATTTCTTGGCAGAGATGCTATAACCTTGGTGTTCGTACTTTAATGAGTATCAGTTGTCTAAATTATTTCTGAGGCCATAGAGAAGAGCATGAGCTGGCCAGTCCAGACGTACAGGGATGGTACCGGGGTGATACAGCAAGTTGGAACTGAACATTAGGATGAGACTGTTATAAGCTTGTGGGAATCAATCCAGTATCCAATAAAGGATGTGATTGAAATGTTTAAGACAGAGTTTGGAAATACCCTGGCAGAAGGGTAGCATTAAATGTGCTGAGTACATTCTTGCATTGGGGTTTATAGGATTTAGAAAGAAAAGTTACCGGGAATACAGATACGCAGGGAAATTTCAATAACAACATGAGATAAATAAGGGATGTGATAAAACATAATTACTTTTCCCAGAGAGTTATTACAAAGAGACCCAGTGAGAATTTTAAATGGGACAGAGTTGATTGGAGGTGTGGAGTTAGACTTCAATAACCTATGAGTACTGAAAACTAAGTTTAGAGGTAATTAATAGAAATGAATTGAACAGTCTTCCTGCCTCTCCAATAGATGCTGTTTTTCAAGATAATTCTGTCAAGAGAGAAAATGTCTACTTTACAGAAGTCTAGATAGTAGTATAGAATGAATAATAGAATTGGAAAACAAAAACATACTTTGCAATCACTGACATATAATGTTAAAAACATTTTGTGAGTGAACAGTTACGTGATACCAAAATAATACCCACCAATCACATTCTGGTTGAATGGGGAGAAGCATAATTTTACCATGGAGGAATCAAGTGGCCATTACCTTTATTCAGGGATCAATTTTAGGTTTGGTAATAATGGGATGATTTTGTATTTTTGGTGTTATACAATGCAATGTACAAAATGTTGCCCCTCATGTCCTTCTATTAAAGATATTTACCGTCAATTTAAATACATTTCTATATTTAACTTTCATTTTGAAGAAATTACAGGGGATGTAGAAGCAAGTTCCCTATATTCATAATCTTGTTTTATTTCCTCCCATTAAGTGTGAGCCCAAATTAATGACTTGCTTCTAATTAATAGAATTCAACAAGGTGATGGGCTGTCACTCTTTTTTTTTTTTTTTTTTTTTGAGACAGAGTCTTGCTCTGTCACCCGGGCCAGAATGCAGTGGTGCAGTCTCGGCTCACTGCAACCTCTGCCTCCCAGGTTCAAGTAATTCTCCTACCTCAGCCTCCTGAGTAGCTGGGATTACAAATGTGTGCCACCATGCCCGGCTAATTTTTGTATTTTTTGTACAGATGGATTTTCGCCATGTTGGCCAGGCTGGTCTCAAACTCCTCACCTCAGGTGATCCACCCAGCTCGGCCTCCCAGAGTGCTGGGATTACAGGCATGAGGCACCGCACCCGGTTCACTTCTAAAACTACATTAAAGAAAGACTCTAGCTTCCATTTTGCTTGTTGTCTGCTGCATGCTCTGTCTCTTTCACACTCTGATGAAAGCCACCTGCCATATTGGGAGCTGACCTATGAAACAGTCTATGTGACAAGCAACTAAAAGAGATCTCCCACCCACAGTCATCAATGACCTCAGCCCCTCAGACCAACAACCCGTAAGGAATAAATCCTTCTGACAATCATGTGAATGAACTTGGAAGAGGACCTTTCCCAGCTAAGCTGTGTCTAGATTCCACTAGCAAAGACATTGTGAGATGATAAATGTTTGTTGTTTTAAGATGGCAAGTTTTGGGTTACACAGCAATAGATAAAATATACAAGCCAAATAACACCACAGGGAAATTTGGAAGGTGGAATGTTGTAAATGTTCTATACAACAATCAACATGCATTATTTTCAAGGCAGAGTGTCATCGCCACTTGGAATAAACAATAGATGCAATCTAGAGATTTACTTTGTATCTTGATTTGCACAGAATAGAGACAAAAGACATTCTTAGGACAGTTGGAAAATTTAAATATGGATTGGGTATTTAAGTATATTAAGGAATTATTAATTATGTTAGGATACTGTTATTTTGGCTCTAAAAGAAGATGTTTTCTTATGTATATATAAATATTTAAAGGTGAAATATTTTATTTTCTATTAAATATAGTATTTTATACTTCAATAGAGTCAGATAATGTAGGGGTGTTTCAGTGAACTGCACTCTTGGAGGTGGTAAAGTTAGCATTTTTTTTTTTTTTTGAAACAGAGTCTCACTCTGTCCCCCAGGCTGGAGTGCAGTGGCACGATCTCTGCTCACTGCAAGCTCTGCCTCCTGGGTTCATGCCATTCTCCTGCCTCGGCCTCCAGAGTAGCTGGGACTACAGGTGCCCACCACCATGCCTGGCTAATTTTTTTGTATTTTTAGTAGAGACAGGGTTTCACCGTGTTAGCCAGGATGGTCTCAATCTCCTGACCTGGCCTCGGCCTCCCAAAGTGAATTTAGCATTTTAAGTACTCTAATCATGAATCTCATTCTAAGTGTGACCATAAATATCTTTATAGAAATCTGTAGAAGAAAGTTTACTTTTAGCCAATGGGCTCTTAAAAAATAATTTTTTCTGGAGAAACATAAGGGAGGGGAAAGACATGTCTTTGACTAGGATGATATGTGTTTCACCATCCTTGCATGAAAATGAAATTTAAGTATTCAAGTAGAACAGCTGCCAAATACCTTCAGAGCAGTACTTGTGGTATAGATCTTCATGGTTCCAGTGGTCTCCCTTAATAGCCTGCTCTAGCAATAGAGTTGACTGTTTCTCAAGTGGACACATTGTAGCACCTGTACTGGAGTGAGATTTTTATTCCAGGCACGTGCTTGTCAGAGTATCTGAAGCCAGATAATGGGAATTTCCCAAATTTATAAGGAAAAGTCCTTTGACAGTTTGCGGGCCTGCTTGCTAATAAATGGCAGGATTTGGTTGAGAACTTGATTTTGTTGTATTAAGCCACCTGGTAGCGAGGTTCTGGAGAAGCAGACATACAGTTTCTACCTCACTTTAATTGCTGGAGGATACCTGTATTACTCAGGGTTCTCAAGAGAAACAAACAATAAGGTAGATGAATGGAAATAGATGATAGATAGATAGATAGATAGATAGATAGGTAGGTAGGTAGGTAGGTAGAGAGAGAGAGAGAGAGAGAGAGAGAGAGAGGATTTACAATGGGACTTGGCTCCTGTGATTATGGAGGCTGAGAAATCCCATGATATGCCGTCTACAAGCTCGAGAACCAGGGAAGCCGATGGCATAGCTCAGTTCAAGTCTAAAGGCCTGAGAACTTGGAAGCCAATTATGTAAATCTCAGTCCAAGAAAGAAGGCCTGAGAAATGAAGAGTGCCAATGGTGTAAGTTCTGGAATATAAAGGCTAAAGAACCTGGAGTTCTGATGTCCAAGGACAGGGCAAGTTGTGTATCCCAGCTCCAGAAGAGAGATGAATTCATCTTTCTTCCTACTTTTTTGTTTCATCCAGGCTCTCAACCAATTGGACGGCACCTGCCCACCTTCCCTAAGGGTGGTTCTTCCTTACTTAGCACACTCATTCAAATGCCATCCCTTCTGGAAACATCCTGACAGACATGCCCAGAAATAATATTTTACTGGCCATATAGATATCCCTCAACCCAGTTAAGTTGACACCTAAAATTAACCATTACAATACCGATTGTGACAACTACGTTACTATTTGTCAAATATTTGGCTCTCTCATCTGGTGAGAAAATTATACTTGCCCAACCTGTTGAAATCAGGCAGGGCAATGACTGACTTAACTATGGCTAACAAAATAAAAACAGAAGTGATACGTGTCACTTCTAGGCAGAAGTTTTCAGAGTCCCTGCTTGATGACAAGACATGTTGTTTTTTACTAGTCTTCAAATATGGAAGCATGGGAAAAGTTAGTGCTTCTGTCTGGGCACCTCACTGACCACAAGGAGCAGAGGTCCCTTGATAACACACGATGGTTGTGTGACAAGAATGAGAAATAAACTGTGTTGGTTTAAGCCTCTGAGATTTTGGTTCTACTGCATAGCCTAGCCTCTCCAGAATGGCCAAGCAAATCTTCCGAAACAGACCTGATGATGAATCAGTTGCTGAAATCAGCCTGCAAAACTAGCTCCCAGTGAATGGACAATGAAACTTAGAAATGAATAAACTGAAAACCCGTGAAAGGACTGGAA
Organism: Rhinopithecus roxellana; assembly: GCF_007565055.1. Classification (NCBI taxonomy): domain Eukaryota; kingdom Metazoa; phylum Chordata; class Mammalia; order Primates; family Cercopithecidae; genus Rhinopithecus; species Rhinopithecus roxellana. Next base: position 145,774,388 of record NC_044553.1, on the reverse strand, counting down.
AAATGTAAAAGGAGTAATCAATAACAACTTCTGGCTTCCTCTGGCCATCCTTCCACTTAACCAAAAAAAAAAATTAAAGCAATGAAAACAATGTATGCAAGCCTACATCACCACCTTTATCTGCCTTCAAGACTCCACTCACACACTTTGTCTTTCCTGTTGCAATTAGAGTGAACTGGTAGTGATCTTATCTGAGACCAATTTAAATGTGTGTTCTAAATCTCATCCCTTCCAGCCTCCTCAAGAACAACAATTCTGCTGCCTTTCTTCTATGCCATTAATTTCTTTCCTTCTACCACTGCATTCTCATTGGTATTTACCATGAGTCTTGCATCATATCCCAATACTCCTGTTAACAGCCAGCCCTATGGGACTACTTGTCAGTCACCTAAGCCTGCAATGCAATGTCATTATGTTACGCTTTAAGTGAACTGTTGATCTGCTTGAAATGTGACTTATCCCCTGCAACAATACAAACATAGTTTGTCTCTCAGACCCTCCAAATATTCCCTCTGTGAAACATTTTCTGATTTTCCTCAATTAGAATTATTTCACTTTTGTTTTCTCAACAGTTCTTTTTTTCATTCACTTATTTGAAGTGCTTACTATATGCAAATCAGTGAACAAGATGTTGTAAAGGAAATGTGGGCACATTTGGGCATATGCACAAACAACACAAGGCAATTAGCCTAATTATGTTTTGAATCACATTCACAATATAATCATCTGTGGTTAAACATATGGAACTAATAATTGAGCACTTTTAACATTTATTTTGATTATCTCTTTATTTATCCACCTTTCCTTGTAGTATGCTAGTGTTGGATAAAAGCTTTCTTTGGTCATTGGGGTTCATTGGTTATTGGTCAAGACCATGAGGTTCAGAGTAATGCAGATGTGACTTCAAGTTCTGCTCTTCTGATTATCTGTGTCTTCGCTTCATTAAAACCTGGATTTCTTAGTTATGCAGATTCACAATAGTTGTAGGATCAGATGTGTGATGCTTATAACACAATTAGCACACTGTCTAGCACAGAGTTGGTCCCTCATAAACACTGGACATTACTGTTTCTGTAAATACTGTTTTATTTTTATCATCATATTTATTTTCACAATAGTATTGCAGTGTCTGGCATATAGTAGTGCTTATTAAACATGTGATGGATTAATGAATGAATGCATGCATGAACTTAACTGATTTCAAATATTTTTCTCACCAGCAAGTTATATTTTATGTTGCTCTATCAGAGAGAATGGTTAATAATTTAAAAGAGAATAAAATAATATGGTGCCATCTAGGAAAATAAACAAAGCGTAGTGAGTCTTAAGGACCAGCTGTAATATTTTCTAGAAAAGAAAACAGTGAAGGTAATAATTGTAAGCAGTCTCATATGACTGTGAGTTGGCTATAACAAATGTGGAATGTCACCACTTTCTTTTATATATCCTAGAAAATAGTTTCCAGAAGTAATAGTTTTAGTTTGTAGTCATCTTGGAGTTTCTGTTCATGGCCTATTCGTTGTTCTATAACCTCTGGTAGGAAAACATATCCCAATCTTTGTTCCTACACTGTTAGTGTGAGTTTCATGAAGCCCACTAGACAGTCTGGAATAAACCCAGTGGTTAACTGACCACCTGTGAACCAGTTCCCCCTTACAGTCAGCGAGAGAACAGATGATGCCACCCACCCTTGGCAGAAATGGTAACATTTAGTTCTGCCTGGTGGACTACTGTGAGTCCACACAGTAGAATCTGACCACCTTCTACTTCTTGTCTTTGACTGGCAGTAAATAAAACCAGCCCAGCTGCGTGCTCATTTGAAACTTATTTTCTCCTTCACGTTCCAAACTCATGACTTGCTTGTGGCAGAAAAAAAGCTAATTATTATTCAGTAAGTTTGTGCTCCTTTACAGGGTAGAGTTGTTGCCTAAATAGACACTATATTTCCCAAGCTCTGCTCAATCAAGGTGGGGCCATATGGCTGGTCCATGCCAGTGGAATGTGGGTGAAAGTGATGTTTGCCATTTCTGGGCTGAGAAGAATACACGTCAGTTGATGAAATACAGACACCAGGATGAGCTAGGAAGTCACGTGTTTAAATGACAGAGTGTCCTTCAGCCTGGATCCTTGAACAACTCCTCAACTCCAATTTGCCAATCATAGGAGAAATAAACTACTGGGTTAACAAACTGGGATTGTAGGTTTGTCTGTTCTGGCAACTGTTCCCTTAACTTTAATACAGCCCATCCTATTATTTATGTACCAGCATAAAATAGTCTCAAGGAGTCTTTCATATTCAGAACCAATCAATCACTATTCAATGGCTAATAAAGCCACTGTTGAGCTATCTAGCAGACAAAATATTTTGTTGGAGTCATTTGGACCAGTTTTTGAATATGATTTGTATGAATTCTTTATGCTGAAGCTGTAGAGGTTGGCATAGGGAACACTATCTACTGCAATAAACAACTGCAAATTTCAGTGGTTTCACTCCAAAAATGAAGGAAGAGGAATTTCCCCAGAAAGGAAGAATAAGCTTAACCTAAAACTGTTAATTGTATTTTTCCCAGATCTATAAGTAATAATACAAATTAATTAAGAGCATTAAAATATAATATTATAAATAATATAAACTTTACAATATAATGACGGCAGAAAGCATCTTAAGGTCTTATTCTGACAGTTCATTTTTGCTTGGAACGTTTTGGTGAAGGGTATTTGGAGTTAATATCATCTTGGGAGTCTGAAATACAATTTTTTTTTGTCTTCTGTATGTTGTAGAAAGGGCACTTTGAAACCCCTTTTCCCAATGTGAAAAAAGGAAATGGAGACGGAGGTAGAATTTGCCTAGACATTCTGAAGGTGTTTGCTTCCTTACTTTCGAGACACACAAGAGGTAGATAGATACGGAAGGTGGGCAGGACTTTCATCATTACTGCCAGAATAAGAAAAACACAAAAGCAGATATCTAAAAATTAGACTGGTTGTTTAGGCATATTTTACCCCTGAGCTACATAAAAAGGATAAGGTTATCAGCAGGCATCGTAAATTATGTTTGATATTCATTTTACATATTCCCTTATTTAATCTTCTAAGAACTACTTCAGGGATCCCCAACCCCTGGCAGTGGACTGGTACCAGTCCATGGCTTGTTAGAATCTGGGCCACACAGCAGCAGGTGAGTGGTGGGTGGGCAAGCATCACCTCCTGAGCTCTACCTCCTGTCAGGTCAGTAGCGGCATTACATTCTCATAGGACCACAAACCCTATTGTGAACTATGCACGCCAGGGATCTAGGTTATGTGCTTCTAATGAGACTCTAATGCCCTAATGCCTGATCATCTGAGGTGGAACGGTTTCATCCCAAAACCATTACCCGCTCCTACCCCCCCGTCCATGGAATCTTTCCTCCACAGCTCATGCACCTGATTGCCACTATTGATGAAAATCAGCTTACCTGGGAAATAGTAATTAGAAACGATGTCTTTCAACCACTATGCAATCCACAGGTCCATCCTTAGTGCCATGTCTCAGTTATACTAGGAGAGGGAAATCTTCGTACCTCAAACATTCCCTCAACCCTAGTTTAAAAACTGACAATATACAATGAGTTGTAACCCTTATTTAATCTCAGAAGTTCTGCCTTTAAAAGGTGTAGTATAAAAATGAATAAGTAACTTGTGGTGGGTGGGCATACTACCTGAGCTCCGCCTCATGTCAGGTCAGCAGTGGCATTACAAGTAATGGTCTTACTTGGAACATTTTGGATAAAGGGTTATTCTATGAAATCCCCAAAGCTGAGCTCATCAGCTCTTGAATTGATGGTGACTTTTGTAGGTGTTGATACTTTAGGGTTTTTTTTTTTGTTATAGTTATAAAATTCATGACCATTGAAAAGGCAGAGTGGAAACAAAATTGAGCCATAATTCTGCCACCAGCACTACTGCAAAAGAAAAAAAAAAGAAAACACATAAAAATTTCCATTTTAATCTTGCATTTTGAAAATACTGATTATGAAAATTAGACTAAGACGGTAATCTAACACTTGGTGCTAGACAGTATGTAATTTCACAAATTTCAATGTGCTGTACATATGTTATTTATTTTATATTCCAATAACTAGGCTATTCTTCATCATAAAAATCAGCTCAGCCCTGTTTAAAGTCACATTTCGCTCCTTTGTTATCTTATTTTAAAAATTTAAGCATTATATTATGGAAATAAAACATTGTTCTTAAAAGGGCAGATATTCATGGACTTATAATTTTTAATCCATTTTAAAGGCTATCATGATAAATATAATTATGTAGTTTAAGAAAGTGAACAAACCCCCTTTTATGATTAAATAACACTTAATTACTTGTGATATAAACTAGGAACATATGAAATGTTTCAAGGAAATAAGTGGGAACGGATAATTTTTTATTCCACAAAAAAATATTAAATTGGTTCCTGCTATGGTGGAAATGTTTCTATCCTCTTAAAATGCATATATTGAAACCTAGTCTCCAAGGTGATAATGTTGGTAGGTGAGTGGGATTTGTATTCTTCTAAGAGACCCCAGAGAGCTCGCTTGCCCCCTTCTACCTTGTGAGGACACAGTGAGAAAGCATCATTCTATGAGCCAGGAAATGAGTCCTTACCAGACAATCTGCCAATGCCTTGATGGACTCTCTAGCTTCCAGATTTGTGAGAAAAAAAATTGTTGTTTATAGCTTATTTGTTTTCTTAATTTTTATTTCTTGAAGAAGTCTCGCTCTGTCACCCAGGCTGGGGTGCAGTGGCAAGATCTTGGGATCTTGGCTCATTGCAACCTCAGCCTCCCAGATTCAAGTGATTCTCCTGCCTCAGCCTCCTGAGTAGCTGGAATTAGAGGCACATGCCACACCACCTGGCTTTTTTTTATTATTATTATCACTTTTTATTTTTAGAGAGACAAGACTTCACCATGTTGGCCGGGCTGATCTTGAACTCCTGACCTCAAGTGATCCACCCTCCTCCTTGGCCTTCCAAAATGCTGGGATTACAGGTGTGAGCCACTGTGCCCAGCCACTTATTTCTTTTGTATTCTTATTTCGTTATCACAACTTAAATAGACTAAAGATAGAAAATTAGTAACAAGGAGCGGGGGTTCTGCTGTGACAAATACCTAAAAATGTAAAAGTGTCTCCGAAACTGGGCAATAGGTAGAGGCTGGAAGAGTTTTGAGACAAATACTAGAAAAAGCCTCCATTGTCATGAACAGGCTGTTAAGGGTGATTCTGGTAAGGGCTCAGGAGAAAAGCCTCAATATTCTTAGAGAATACCTAAGAGGTTATGAACAGAACATTGATAGAAATGTGGATGGCAGGGGGCTACCCTGCTGAGGTGTCAGATGGAAAGGAGGAGTATGTTATTGGACAATGGGAGAAACATCACCCTTATTACAAAGTAGCAAAGAAATTGCCTGAATTATGGTTGTGTCATAGTGTTTTGTGGAAGGAAGAATTTAGAACAATGAATTAGGATATTTGTCTGAAAAATTTTCTAAGCAAAATGTTAAAAGTGCAGCTTGGCTTTTCTTGAGTACTTACAGTAAAGTGTAAGAAGAGAGACAATTTAAAGTTGGGATTTTTAATCAAAAGAATGGCATTTTTAAGAAATGGGAAAATTGTCAGTTATCCATATTGACAGAAAAGAGAAAGCTTGTTTGGGAGAGAAAAAGGTTGTTCCTGAGGGACCTTTTGATAGAGATTAGCTTGATCTGACATCTAAACAGAAACCAGGACTTTTTCTCCAAGACAATGAAATAATATTTCCAAATAAATTTCAGAGATAATTGGGACTGCCCCTCTTAGTGTGGGCCAGACTACAAGAGCCTGGAGGATGCACAGATTTCAAAGCTGCACTCTCCAAATTCTGATATAGTACTCGTTGGCAACCTCAGATGTGGCTCCAGTGGGACCAGATGCAGTTTGGGCTAGGGTGATCACCACACCAGAGGGCACAAACTGTAAACCCCATGGTGCCATCTCTGCTATCACCACACAAAGTGCCTGAGCAATGGGGTATGTGGCCATTGCCAAACTCCATCTGGAATTTGAAGGATGGAACCCCTGAGCCTTAGACACAGAACCCAGGCAAAGGGCTGCTATAACAGTGGAACCACTGCAAAGAGTCCCAATTAGGGCAATGCCTAATGGAGTTGTTGGGGTGGGGCTTCCCCAAGACCCCAGAATGATAAAAATATCAGCTTGCATTTCCAGCCTAGGAGAGCCACAGGCATCTGAGTCCATCCTATGAGAAATGTGATGTGGGCTATGCCCAGCAAACACATAGGGAAGCTTTGGAGGACCAAACCCGCCCCAGTGTGTCTGGAAAGCAGGACATTGAGACAAAGATTATGCTCAAAATTTAATATCCTTTGCAGTATTAGGTTTTAGGCTTATTATTGCTTTCTTCTATTCCCTCTTGGAATGGGAATATCTATCCTATATCTGCCCTATCATTGTATTTTGGAATCACAAAATATATTTGATTTTACAGGGATAGAATACTATAGTCTAAATGTTTGTTTCCCCCTCAAACTTATATGTTGAAACCTACTAACCCATGTTATAGTATTTGGAGGTAGGGCCTTTGACAGGTATTAGGTCATGAGGGCTCTACTCTTATAAGTGGGATGAGTGCCTCTATGTCAGGATAGTGCAAAAGTAATCGTGGTTTTTGTCCATTACTTTTAAATGGCAAAAACTACAATTACTTTTGTACCAGCCTATTAAAAGAGGCCTAATGGAGCTCCCTTGCCCCTTGTACTATGTGAGGACATGGTAAGAAGGCTCCCTGTATAAACCAGGAAACAGGTCCTTACCAAACACCAAATCTGCTGGTGCCTTGATCTTAGACTTCTCAGCCTCTAGAACTGTGAGAAATACATTTCTGTGGTTTGTAATCTGCCCAGTTTGTGGTATTTTGTAATAGCAGTCAAATGGACTAATACAATTCCTTAAGTTTGTTAGACACGTGGAGACTCTTCTGATGTGAGAGCCTTTAGAAACAATAGAAAATTCCTTAAAATTATGTATTTTTTTTCAAAGAAGGAAAACATAGAAAGTACCATAAACAAAATACATGTGTTATTGTTGTGCTTGAAGGGCAAGTCAAGAATTAATGTGAGGGATTAGTGAAAATTACCCCTGGAGTACCCAAGCCTAGGATAATAAAGACAGTCTGGAGCTATTGTAAGTATGACAATCTTTCTATTTGAAAGGTTTTCTTTTTAAGCTAATTTCAGCACATGAAGAAAACCATTTTAATTTAAGATATCAAGTATATGGCAGATATGAGCAACCTTCCAACCAAGACTCTTCCAGTCTGCTACCATATATATATATATATATATATATATTTTTTTTTTTTTTTTTTTTTTTTGAGACAGGGTCTTGCTAGAGTGCAATGGCATGATCTCGGCTCACTGCAACCTCTGCCTCCCAGGTTCAAGCAATTCTCCTGCCTTAGCCTCCCAAGTAGCTGGGATTACATGTGTGTGCCACCACGCCTGGCTAATTTTTTGTATTTTTGGTAGAGTCAGGGTTTCACCATGTTGGCCAGTCGGGTCTCAAACTCCTAACTTCAGGTGATCCACCTGCCTAGGTCTCCCAAAGTGCTGGGATTACAGGTGTGAGCCACTGCACCCAGACTTGCTACCATATATTAATAGTAGCTTAGCAATTTGACTCACTTTTGGCATTCTAAAATCCCTACTGCCATGAATTTCTTGCATTAAGCTAACTGTAAAAACTGGTAAGGAATGAGTATGGACTGCTAATGACAAGGACCTAATTTAAGTTAGCTTAAACAACAGAGAATTTACCATCTCAAGTACCTAGGAAGTTCAAGGTATGAAATGGGATTCCATTAAAACTGGCTTACTGGTTTTCTCAGAGCAGTCTCTATTCTCTGCTTCATTCTTCCATGGGTGGGTTGGAAGGCCCTCTCCATAATGTAGGAAAGTCGCCTCTGAAAACTTCAGGTTTGTTGACCTTTGGCACTCAGGACCCAGATGAGAAAGAGAGCCTCTTCACTGATCATTCGAACAATCAACCTGGGAAATAGACTGACTGGCTAATCTTCGTTCAAACACTCACACTTGGAGCCAGAGGAGTGAAGTCATTTCTAGTTGACCCACAGGGTTACTGATGAGGCAGGGTGTCCCCAAAGGAAGAGGGGTTGTGTTACCAGAAAGGGGAATGGGTACAATGCAACCAATCAACAACTTTTAAACACTTACTAGAGTCAGGATCTGTGATAGGCATGTCATATGTTTTCTTTTACCATGATCCTTAAAAATCTCACACGTGATCGAATTATTACTATTCCTATTATTATCCTCATCTACAATTTACTAACCTGTCGCTGGTGGGATGAAGGAACTTGCCCAAGTTACTTGTAAGCAGAAAAGTTGAAATCTGACTTCACGTTTCCTTTGTTCCTGAGCCCAGACTTTGAAACATTCTTCTCTACAGAATGGCTTAATCTTGCAGGTTCAAAAGTGTATGTGAAAATTGTACTTTCTTGTGTGTGATGAGTACTTCCAAGGACCTTTCATCTTATTCCTGCTATTTGCTCCTTCCTATGCTTCCAAAAATATTTTTTAAAGAGAACTGGAGACCAAAGCATAATTTGCATTTTATCACTATGAAATCTCTTTTCAGTTTATTCAGTTTCATTTCTGGGGTTTCGTGGTGTTGGACTCATTTTTATTTTCTTTCAGGTAAGGAAAACCAAGTCAGCAACTACTAGTTTGTATTAATGTAAGGACGTGTCCCAAATGGTTAACATTTCCTTTACCAAGATTTTTCTCACTTTACTCAGAAGAGTATATGAAAAATCAAAATCTATACATTTGTCCTCTACTTTTTCTCCACAAATCTCTGTGATTACGTGGCTGTCTTAGCATACAGCATTAGCTGTACCTGAAAAATAGTTATAAAAGACACAGGGAAAAACTTTAAAAGTACATTGAACATAATTCCTTGGGACATGAAATTATAATTATAAATAAATGAAACTAAAACATTAAAATGTATTTTTTCCTGGAAAAAAGAGAACTGTCAAATGAGAGTTTTACGTGTCAGTAGGTTTTGTTAGAAAATTTAAATTGCTGGAAAGACATTCAGCTCCCCCACTTCAAATATGAAATCAAAACTGATATATTGAAATTTCTCTATTACTCTAGCCATTGACCTGTTAAAAATATTATGGGATGGTTTACCTCAGAAATTGCCATTAATAGGGAAATGACAAGAAACTTGCTGCCCAAATGCAACTATTTCCAAAATTGTAAAAATTGCATAGGCGTTCATTTCAATTTCTCATTTAGAGTGGCAGGGAAGAGTGAACTGAAATCAAATGCATCCTCCAATTCTTAAATGGAAATGCACTCAGGCTCGTTGGTTCTGAGAGAGATGTGTGCATGCAAGCATGCCTATTCTGAGCCTAAATTATTTTCTTCCCTTAATTCTCGCTTTTGCTTCAGTTTTGATTTGAGACACACTCTTAATAAGGGAATAAGAGAGTGATCTTCAGACTTCTTCAAATAACAATCACTATAAAGCTTATGATTGTACAATTATTACATCTTCTCATTTCCTAGCTTTTTAGCAGCCACTTAATAATAAAGGCCATTAGAAAACTCAGAAGCAACCTTTTTTCCTAGATAGTATTTTGGTGAAATAAATTTTTTAAAAGGAAGTAAGAAAAAAAGGAGATAATTTCCAGTTTACAAAAAAGAAAGCATTTTCCAGTTTATGAAGAACTTGAGTATTTCATCACATTTCTCACATTCATCCTCCCAGCGTCTTCATGGGGTCAATGATAACATTCATATCTATGAGCTTTTTGTCAACTAACATAACATTTGAAATACATTGATTTTTCAGTGAGTTTTAATTAGTAATAGAAATGTGCCAATTTTGTGGAAGACAGAATGGGTCCTTAGAAAAAAATAAATTACATATAACAACAGGCACTGAATGAGCGAAGAAGGAGCAAAGATCGGGCTCTGTTGAAGGCCTTCTAATACCTTGTGTCCTAGCGGACAAGAAGCTGTTTCTGTGTCAGATTTGAATCTTACCTCACTGTGTATAAAGCGCTGTTGTGGGTATTGCCATATTTGAACCTAATACCAACTTAGTATTTGAAACTAATACCAACCAAACTTAACATTTTCCCATGTTAAGTTTTTCTTGATATGTTGTACTTTTGTCCTCAGTTCCAAATGTCCACGTCCATGCAACTTGCAGTCTGTACTACACGGGTGATGTATTGTTATCCTATTTATTGTGTTCATCCTTGGTTAGCCTAGTTCACCAGACTTTTTCACCCCTGCTTTCTATTAGACCGTGTGCTTATGGTATCCATCAGTCTATGTTACTACTTTTGTATTCTCCCACAGTGCCAAGGAAATAGTTATCAATATAAAATAGGTATAGAAATACATGTACTTTAGTCTGCATTGTAACAATGCATTTTAGTTTTACTGAAATCTAGCTACTATAAGCCTAGAATATAACTTTGATGTATTTTCAAAGGAAAAAAGCATTTGAAAGTTTACCCATTATTATTTCAAATACACTAGTAGTGTTCACAGAACCAGTCCTAATTGTTTTAAAAACAACTGAAAATACCTACTAAAATGTGGTACAGGCTAATAAAAATACAACATGAATGTCTAACAGAAATAATGTTTTAAAATGCAAATTACTGATTTCAAGTCCAATTTAATCAGAAGAATGAAAATTATATTAGTGTTTTCAGTGATAAACTTGATTTTATCTTTGAAAACCCCAGTTTAACATCTGGTCAAAGCATATGCCTACTTACATTTTTAAATACAGCATCTTATGTGGATTTCTTCAATCTGGTCTACTCTGTTCAAATTCCAGAGCACCGGCCATCTTTGACATTTATGTAGGCCCTACTTATCAGCCAGGTCCAGCTCAACTTCTGCCACCTTTCTGAGACCTCCCTTCTGTGCTTCCCTTTTACTTGACTTTGAGGCTCTTCTTTTTATCATATTAAGAGTGCCTTAGTCCATGAAGGCGGCTCTGGCAACATAACATAAACTGTGTAGCTTGTAAACAGGAGAAATGTATTACATTTCCCTGGAGCAGGGAAGTCCAAGTCAAGGTATCAGCAATGTCAATGTCTGGTGGAGACCCACTTTTCAGTTCAAGTTGACACCTTTGTTGCGTGTTCTCACATGGTGGAACAAGGCAAGGCATCTCCCTGGAACTTCTTTTATAAGGGCAGTCATCCCATTCATGAGGGCTCTGCCCTCGTGACCAAATTAATTCCCAAAGGTTTGGTCTCCTGATAGTGAATAAGCCTCAGGAGATCTGATGGTTTTATGAAGATCAGTTTCCCTGCACAAACTCTCTTGCCTGCCACCATGTTGCCATGATTGTGAGGCCTCTCCAGCCATGTGGAACTGTGAGTCCAATAAATCTCTTTCTTTTATAAATTACCCAGTCTCGAGTATGTCTTTATTACCTCCTAATACAAATACATTGGTGATTAGGTTTTGATACAATTTGGCTCTGTGTCCCCACCCAAATCTCACCTTGAATTGTAATAATCCCCATGTGTCCTGGGAGAGATCCGGTGGGAGGTAATTGAATCACGGGGCAGGTTTTTCTCGTGCTGTTCTCCTGATAGTGAATAAGCCTCAGGAGATGTGATGGTTTTATGAAGGTCAGTTTCCCTGCACAAACTCTCTTGCCTGCCGCCATGTTGCCACGATTGTGAGGCCTCTCCAGCCATGTGGAACTGTGAGTCCAATAAACCTCTTTTCTTTATACATGACCCAGTCTCAAGTATGTCTTTATTAGCAGCATGCGAACAGACTAATACAGGTTTCAACATATAAATTTGGGGGTACACAAATAGTCAGACATAGCAAAGGATAAGGTCTTGGAGAATAATACTCCCTCATTTCTCACTTTCTTTTCATACTGCCTCTGCCTTTTGAAACAATACTTCCAGTCATGCCTTTACCAATGACTCTTTCTAGTACCTTCCCAGCCCATAGCTATTTCATGGGCACACAAAGAAGCTAAATGTTTATACATCTTTATGAGCAATGAAAATTCAAAAAGCAAATTGGAAGATACATACACTCAGATCCAACTCTGGGCAGCTGAGCAATATCAAAGGCTCCCAGTTAAAGATGGTCATGATACCTATTAAATGAATCAGTGTCTTAACCAAATATGAAAGCACCACACAACTTGAAAAACACAGATAAACACTTATTCTGATTAGGAATCAGAAGAATACCAAGTAATGGATGAAATCACACATGGGCTATGTGTTGATATAATTAGTTTCAGTACATAAAAGATATTGTGAACAAATATTAAGTGGCAAATTTGGACAACTGTCTGAGATAAAACATATCTGTCAAATGAATAACTGGACATATCTTCATATGAAGGGCCATTTCAGTCCAAACAGGAATGGCAAGCATAGGTGACCACCAAATAGTGAAGAATATGAAAATCCATGGTCATCCCAGAAAAGGTAATGAATTTGACTTCTGAAATCAAATACAGAATAATACATATGAACCCCTATCTGTTTTTAAAGCAGTTTACAATCTTCCTGAGGTATTATTTTTATTTTGCAGATGAGAAAAACTGAGGCTTGGAGATATAAAGTAGTTTTTCTAAGTATTGGACTCTAAAGTCTTCATGATTTCTGCTGCAAAATGCTGCCTTATAGCTGTCACGGCTTCGGGTATACCACAGGTAATTTTATTTGTAAAAAATTTAACCCTGCTACAGCACATATTCCATTGATTTTAAACAATTTTATCTCAAAGGGCTCTTTAAACTATTTTTGTGGGTACACATAAGGGTAGGATAGATCCCAAATTGTACTTTCTGCCAACATTTTGGTTCCCCGAGTGAACAAAGAAGCCAAATAAGCTAGCTGACAGAATGGAGTCCTCACGTATCTGTGAGTGTGAGTGTGTAGATGTATATATTAATTCATCTTTAAAAGTTCCAATTTTGGAGCAGTAAAATGAGTTATTAAAAATGTCTTCTCTTGGCCAGACATGGTGGTTTACTCCTATATCCTCGTGCTTTCAGAAGCCGAGGCAAGAGGATCACTTGAGTTCAGGAGCTTGAGACCAGCCTGGGCAACATGGTGAGACCTCGTCTCTACAAAAATTTTAAAAAGTTACCCAGGCGTGGTGGCACGCACCTGTAGTCCCAGCTACTCGGGAAGCTGAAGTAAAGGATCACTTAAGCCGAGCAGGTGGAGGTTGCAGTGAGCTGGGATCACGCCACTGCACTCCAGCCTGGGCAACAGAGGGAGGCGTTGTCTAAAAAACAAATAAAAGATGATTTTTAAAAAAGCCTTTTTTTATGTCTCTTCCTTTCACGACTATCTCATTCCTCAAAACCCACACTCAGGGCAAACTCCAGTCCTGCTGCTCTTTCCAGGAAATGTCTTCCCAAGTTGACACCGGCCCCTTTCCTTAGAGATTGAACATTTGAGGTTCCATATGGTTAGAAGACACTCATTTTACAGATGTGGAACTGAGGTCATAATTGGGGAAAAAAACTGTAGAAGTTAGATTCATTTGAAACCAGCAACAAGCTATGCAACAATTCTCTAAAGGTGTCAAACTTCAGTGATTTCTCAACACCCTTCTGGCTGCATCAGAATCTCTTAGGGAGCTTCAAAAAAATACAGATGTCTAGGAAATAACTCCCAGAAAGTTTGTATGAGTGGATGTGGGTAGATTCTTGGGAACTCTTTTGAAAACAAACTAATAAACAAATCCAGAACAACTCTCCAGGTAATGGTAGTAGTACCTGATCTGCTTATTGTTATGAGGTTTAAACTCATTAATTTTCATTAATTGCCTACATCACACATCAGCGTATAGTAAGCACTACAGTAATATTTGTTCAATAAAATGATTTCAGATATTTTATTAAGTCTCAGCCATTGTAATATAAGAGTTTTCTTTCTAACCATTCTACTTTTTAAAACATTTCTCTGTATCTGACACAAAGAATTTATAGGAGCTAAAAGCATTGGCTTTTCTTAAAAGAAGTAGAGATTTTCCTTTAACTTCTCTATGTGGATTTGGTCTAGACAGGTTGGTGGTCTGGATTTTCTCATCTTCATGAAATAGATGGAGCACAGAGGCACATCAAATTCCTGCCTTACCGTAAAGCACTGTGAAATGGGAGATTCCCTGATCCCCCTGGCAGGATGTGGGACAGGAGTGTGGCTCGCCTGTTCAGTTGCTGCCACTGCTTAAACCCCTTATGGGAGGGGGAGCATGCAGATGGACACATGCAGGAGCCCAGGTGAGTATGTGTTACAGTGTGTCTTTTAGCCCTGCCATCTGTGGACAGTTTGAGTGTTAACCAGCTCACTGGACCTCTGCCTTTCTGCAAGGGCAGAGGACCAGTGTGACAGCTTCCTGTATCCTGAGCTATTGTCCAGCGTCCCACAAGATGTGGGTCACACATAGACTTAAAGGATGTATGTGGGGCGGGGGTGGGAGGAGCGGTTATTGAGTGGTGGAGGTGGCTCTCAGCGGGATGGATGGGGCGCCCCTGGGGGGAAGGAGTGGAAAGATGACATTCCCCTGGAGACTGGCTGTCCAGTTGTTGAACTGCTTTCTGTATTCAGACATTCCTCCTCCTCTCTCTTTCTCTGCTGCATCTTTCCACCATTCCTTGGCTTGTCTCCTTGTCTCCTCATCTGCTCCTCTGCCTGTCTGCTTTTAGAGCCTGGGGTTTGGGGTTTATATGGGTACACGACAGTGGGCATGGCAGGTCAACGGGCAACTTTTTGGGCGCAAAAACAGGAATGCCTGCCCCCATTTAGGGCCATGGGTCTCCAGCCTTGAGGGTGGGGCCTTTGCTGGGGAACCACCAGCTTCTACCCAGTGTTTCCCTGTCTCCTGTCCATATCAATTGTAGGTTGCATCAAAGAAGCACAGGGCCACACTAGAGACCTGATGTCTCCAGTTGCCAGTTGGAGATGTTGTGCTCTCTCATTAATTCCATCTCCATGACACTCAGGGAAGCTAAATCAACCAAATGCAAGCACATCAGTAGTTTTATTGGAGCCTTAGGTTTTGAACACAGGAGGTCGATAATTCCCTTGTCCCGCTTTAATAAGACACTAATGCCTAGAGAGGATTTGGCTGCATTTTTTAAGAGCCTCAAATGGTTTATCATGTCCATCAGTGATACACACAAAGCCTTCAGAATGTGAGCAGATAGGCTAGGCCCGTCCTGTGGAGCAATGACTGTGTGTATCACACCCTGCTTCACTGCACTGTGAGGGTTGTTTAAATGCAGTTCACTCATTCAAATTCAATGAGAAGAAATTAAAACTCAAAAATAAAATCAATACTTATCTCTTTGTGCCTACTCAGTGACTATGGACGCTGGCTTTCATGGGTAATAGATTCAAGCACCACTGCTACTGAATGCTGAAATTTATGGACTTCTCCATAGTCATTAATTAATAGTGTGCACACACAGAAAAATAACCAGGCAGAACACTTAGAAATAAAATTATTGCTGAAGCACTGACTACATAGTTTTTAAGTGGTCAGTCAGGTGAATAAAATGAATAATTGAATATGCTTTACAAGCAGGCAGTGTGGACAAGCATCCCAACAGGTTTTTAATTCTCTCTAAAAAACACATATCTTACAGAGGGATATGAATTGATTTTATTCTTATCTACTTGCCAAGGCCTTTTGTGGTTGTGCTTTCTCTGTGAGGGTTTACAAGAGCCCTTGCATCATAGTGTGCAATCTCATAAAGGATGCTTTGGGGAGTCCTTTTCAGTAAATAGCTGAGGACTTAATTTCAGCCTAGGAACCTGCAGAGAAGTTAGAGAGAGAGAGAGAGAGAGAGAGAGAGAGAGAATATGGGTTTAGGCATGATGAAAATTATGCTATATCCTGGCCTTCTTTATACTTGTTGGAAAATAATTTCCATGGGGAACTTTTCTTAGAAAATGCATGTCTTGCTGGGAATATCTATTATCAATTGGGGCTATGTTGATTTCTGGGTGTAATTCTTGAGAGAATTCTGCTCCGTGTCTGCAAATATGGAAAAGAATGATCCTGGCCAGAGGAATCAGAACTGAAATTATATTGCGTTTTGAAACCAGGTTTATCTTGGGCTTCCTTTCATCCTTGTCCTTTCCTCTGTCAACAAAATTTTTCTATAAAGATTAGATAGTAAATATTTTAGTCTTTGCAGACTATACAGTGTCTGTTTCAACTACTCAACTCTGCCATTGCCGTATGAAAGCAGACATAGACAGTGCATTAACAAATGGGTGTAGCTTGCTCCAGTAAAACTTCATTCACAAAAAAAAAGGTGGGAGCTGCATTTGGCCCATGGGATATGATTTTCTGACCCCTCATCTACCTGCTTTAGAGCTAGCAAAGGCTTGGAATGGTTGACATCCCAAGGAGAGCAGAAGCAAAGGTGTGATGAGGAAGAGAGAGAATGAACAGCCTTCTCCAGCTCTTTTTTTTTCTTCACTGACAGGATTGTTTTCCTCCGTCTGTGAAAAGTTCTACTTCCACAGGGCAGGCCTAGTGCTGACCCATGGAGGGCAATGGAGAGTTTGGTTTTTCTAGTAAATTGGTAAGTCTTCTCCCTATTCCTATTCAAGGTCTATACGAGTAACTCTCAGAGGAGAGACTTGCAGTCAGAGCTCTTATTCCTCAATGTTTTGATGGTATTGTTTCTCTATTGCTTCTCTTAAAGGTCAAAATCATTAGCCTGAAGGTCTTACACTTGGGGAAAGAAAGAGTAAACCACCTCACTTATTTTTGTCACAACTCAAAGGAAAGATGGGAAGGTGGATGAGGAGGACTGATATTCCCCAGGCAGAACTTGACAAGAACAGAAGGAAATGTTTTCTTTAGATGATGATCCAAGGATGTGGTGAGCCCAGACATGAGGGTAGTTGAGAAAGCATGCCAGAGACTCTGCTGAATGCATTTGGATTGCAGAGGTTTGCCAGATCCCAAAGCTAATTAGGACTAGGCAGAAAGAGGCTCAGCATTCCACAGCCTGACTAGTTCCCTTAAGGTAACGCTTCTTTGAAGTCTGAGAATATCCCACTGTTTATTTAAGTTTTAGCCCTCAGCCTTTTCCAAAAGGATTTGAAGGAGCTTAAACATTAATCAAAATGCAAACTAAGATTATTAGTAATAAGCCAAAATCAAGCCAATCCAAATAAATTTTAAAAAGAATAAATGTTGCCAGAGGTGGAAGATAAGCCGATTGCTTCTCTGGGTAATGGGTTTGGCACCGGTGTGAGACTATTGCCTGGGATGTCCCCGGGGGAAGACAGAACCCAGGCACACATCTATCAAAAGACACTGCCAAATTTCAAGATTGACCAAATTACAGGATTGAGTAACATCTGCCCTCCCACCTACCAATTCTGAGATTATTTTTATTTTATGTGGAATTTGGTTTAAATAAGCATCACTTTCAGGGGTTGGTGGTGGTGGGAAAATCAGACATGATTCCTGATGGTGTACGAGGATGGGGAGAGGCAAATTTAACTTGCATTAGTTGAATTTGAGAGGGAAGTATTTGGATGAGCCTCAGCTTTTCCCTTTTCACCCAGAAGCAACCAAAAGAGCAAAGCATCACTCTTCTCTCCTGGGGGACTGGCTGCCTCTGTGACCACTCCAAGAACCACAGTATCAATTCTACTCCCTCCCCACCTTGCCCACCTTTCATGGGGCAGGCATCCAACATTCTCCACCCCCATTCCAGGGAAAGGCAAGCAGATCCTAGAGCAGTGTTATTTAAGACACAAGAAAAATTGTACTAAAGTGTGTGCATTTGTGTGTGTGTGTGTGTGTGTGTGTGTGGTGTGCTGAATGTCAGTGAACTCAGGAACAAAAGAAGCCTACAGATATTTCTAGACCTTAGGGCAAGGTTTGGGCAGTTTCTCAAATAATCTTTCTCTCTGTTGTAGCCATTAGCAGAAATTTGATGAGTCATTGGCCAATACATTTAGGAGTATTATATCAATGAGTTTGGCGGGAGACAACTAAAAATTCACTGAGCTAGGCCAGACCACAAAGGCCTGGGCCAGGTTTTCAGATTGCTAAAAATAACAATTCTGACTCATTAATTACTAAGGCAGAACAGTCATGATATACATGAAGGACTAGGCTCTGAAATGCCTCCGGGAGGCTGTAGAAGTCAGTCATTGTCACAGTACTATTGTGCAGCCATCCCCACCCCCACTCCTCAACTCAGTGGCTGGAAACACAGAATTAATGTGTGCTCACACATCTTTGGGCCAGTTAGAGTTTGGCTAAACTGATCTGGTTCCACTAAACTTAAACTTGGGGCCACTGATTGATGTCAGTTTCTCTTGTCGTGTAACTAGTAGGCAACTCAGGAACTTTCTATCATGGCTATGGTAAAAATGTAAGAAGACAAGTCCAATCCTGCATGTGCATTTCAAATCACATTTCAATTGTACTAATATCCCACTATCTAAAACAAGTTGAGTGGCCAAGTCAAAGGTCAGCAGCCAGGGAAACATTTTCTGTCTATTCTGAGCCCATGGCAAGGATGTGGATGGATAATACTACAAGGGAGTGAAAAACTGAGAACAATAATTCTATACCAAAGAATAATGCCAAATAATGCCACTAATGCCAGAAAGGCATTCCTAAGTTGGTAGGTTATGCAGCCTTTGTGGAGAAAGCAAATTCTCTGGTTACAAAAGCCCCTAACCGGAGACCTAGGGTTTTCTGTAATGTTTTGGGCCAGTGAAAAGGGTAAGGTCAGAAATCAGGTCCCCACTCAAGGATGTCATATAAAGATGTCATCATTATAGCACTCTTACATCCTCTCATATTCTACTTTTAACTGAGTCATCAGGAATACCTGAGGTTTCAATATAACAGGGTAAGATAAAGCCTTCCACATGTTTTTAAAATCTTCGTTTCTCTCTAGCATGTTTTGTTCCACAAAGCTAAGGGCCAGGAGACTGTTTCTTTTTATTAATGAAACGAATCTGTTCCTTGTATAGACAATTTTTACTCTATGGAGATCTTATTTCCTTCTTTGTGAGAACTTTCAGGATGCTCATGGATAGCTCTGGCCATGACAATTTTAATAGAGCTTCTTTTTCCTCTTTTATTTATGAATTCTCTGTTTGACCACATGGTTTTCAGTTTTACTGCCACTGAACATTCATTGCAGGCTGCCTTGATTCAGTTTTGAAAGCAGACAAGCAAAGAAGGAAGGAGGAAGGGAGTGGAAAAGGAAGAAATAAAAGAGAAAAAAGATTCAAATTGGTATCATGTCTTGTCCTTATGTTAAATAATCTTGCAATCAGGCATATTTCTTGGTCCTTAATATTAAACAACATTGAGAACAAGCAGCAGTAACTTAGTTCCTGGAAGATCCTTGCTCTTGGAAGGTAATACTAACAGCCAACTAAAATAGCCTACGGGTCAAGACTAATAGTTTGCTCATCAGAACTTCCTTCCAGATCCTCATAGTCCTGTTCTCATCAACCCAAAGCTACTATGGTATAAACTCTGTCTTGCAAAACCCACCTTAAAATGACCCAGTCTGGGCCTTTCCATAAATATTCTCTCTCATCATTTCTCCTTGACCTTATTGAGGTTGTGTTATCCATTACTGCAACAAATCTAATAAACTTAACTTTGAATAATCAATAGATTTTGTGGTCTTTAGGGAAATCATTATTCAACAGAAAAAAGCAAGTTTTTTATTTGTAAAAATCATCCATTGTCTTGTATATTTATATACCTATGTAAGCTACAGAACATACTCGGGCAATAACCTAACATGCTATCAGTTTCAACCTTGTCATATACATTAGTCATCTCTGACTTTGATAGGAAAAGTCACATATAACAACTAAAAACATTCATTACAATATGTGGTGGTTATTAAGAAAGATGAAGTCATGTCTATAAAGCGAGCAAGTCGGTTTGAAATATTTTGACTTAAGATGAATTGGGAAATCTTTTTTTCTTTATTTTAGGGTTAAGAGGTACACGTGCAGATGGGTAACTTGCATGTCACGGAGGAGGTTTAGTGTACAGATACTTTTGTCACCCAAGTAATTAGCATAATATCCAATAGGTAGTTTAAGTGAAGTTTTCTTCAATGCTGTTAGTCAAAGAGCATGGAAACCAACTGTACATGTTATTGACTTCCTTCCTCCAGGGGAGCCATCTGTGAGCCATGCTCTTGTCTCATTCCTGTGTGCATCCCTCTTCCTCCGTGCATGGCGTTCAGGCAACAGGGCCTGTGGCAGGCTGTAGGGCTAATTACCTAAACTGGTGACCCTGTCTGGGTTGGAAAGATTACCAATGTGTTGATGTCTGTGCACCCACTGTTGTGTGTGGAAAGATGGTGGATTCAGGTAAGACAACTATCAGGTGAACCAATTAGCAGGTAACCGAACATCCAGAAACTTGCAACCTTTTTTGCTTCTACTTTACATTTCAGAGGCATGAAGTGGTTGATTCTATTCTTGGTTTCGGTTTTAAAATGGCCCTACATGCTATTTCTTAAATTATTTTTCCACATTTATCATTTCAGCAAGACGTGCTGTGGGAGGATCCTTCTGCGTATGCTCTCTATTAACGCTGATTTTTGTGTTGCAGTTCCGACCTTCTCATTTATCTGATGTCCGGCTGTCAAGGGCCTGTCATGACTTCAAATGTGTAACCCTATGTTGGCTTTTGGAGTCAACTGATTTGAAGTAGAAGTTATCCCTAAAGAAAATTTGGCTTCCCCATTTTTAAAGTGGTGAAATAATGAAGTTTAGTGAGCAAAATATATAACTTTAAGCATTAAAGGGGAAAGAAAGAAAGAGCTAAGCAGAAAAAAGAAACAAAGAAGGAATGAAGGAAGAAAGAAAGGAGAAAAGGAAGGAAGGAAAAGGAAGGAAGGAAGGAAAGAAAAGAAAAAGAAAGAAAGAAAGAAAGAAAGAAAGAAAGAAAGAAAGAAAGAAAGAAAGAAAGAAAGAAAGAAAGAAAGAGAGAAGGAAAGAGAAAAAGAAAGAAAAAGAGAAAGAAAAACAGAAAGAAAGAAAGGAAAGGAAAGGAAATAAAGAAAAAGGCGAGGAAAGGAAAGGAGAGGAAAGGAAAAGAAAAGAAGAGAAGCAAGAAAATGTACTGAGTATAATGTTTGGATATTGTGAGTCCCTTAGAAAAGGTGTTAATAATCAGTAAAGGAGGGAAGAGTTCTAGGTAGAAAGGTACAGACCCCTTTTCATGGCAAAGGTCAGTTATTCAATAAGGAAACATTTAGGATGATGTCTATGTGCCAAGCACGGAGAGAGTTATGAGAATGTCTCATTTCCTCAAAGTTTCTACTCTTATTCCAATAGAAAAACAACAGTACAAGATACAGGATGGAGAAGGTGAGTTGAATGTTTTTTAATTCAACACAGGAATTCTTGGTTCCACTCTCCAACTGAATGTAAGGAATTAGGAGATTAGCTTTACGTTGTTCTAATTTTTCCTGAGAGCTCATATCAACAAACACTTGTTGGACAGTTTCTATGAGGCAGGAACTCTGCTATGTTCTGGAATGAGCAGATGGAGTTATACAAATATGTACAAGACATATTTCTTGCCATTAAATTATATATAAGCTAATAGAGAAGAATAAGCATTAATCTGTGAAATAAAGAATAGTCAGACTTGGAAAGTTTCACCAATTTTCAACAGCATAGAGTGCAGCATTAGGCAAAGGTCCAAAAGTGGTATCATCCAAATGGAATGCGGACATTGGAAAGTTGAGGAAAAGGTCAAGGAGTCAGACAATGAATGAATCACTAAAGAAGTATTATATATGTTCATAGGTGAGTTTATGATTTCATTTTACTTGATGTCAAATGGTGGAACACCCAAATATTTTACTCGTGATTGTATTTTTGTGCTTCAGTTACTGGCACCTTTATTTTCTTCCATTAGTGCCCTACATCCATCAATGCCTATGTATAGAATATTTTGACCTCAGTAAATTCATAACAGTACTAACAACAGAGTCACGGGTGTTCTAGGAAGGAAAATAAGGGACAGGTGGACTATGAGAGATGCAAAATTCCAAGCCAAGGGACTGAGGGTGTCGTCAAAGGAGTAATCTCAGGCCCAGTAGCCAGCTGTCTCCTAATATTGATGTTCTTTTCTGCATATTATCACTGTCAGGCAAATCTTCAAAATATTTCTGAATCAAAGCCTGCACAAATGATAACTTTCAATGTGCAATGTTTCCTTTTATTTTAATTATTTTTTAGACAGGGTCTCACTCTTTCGCCCAGGCTTAAGTGCAATGGCGCGATCTTGGCTCAACCTCCACCTCCCAGGTTCAAGTGATTCTCCGTGCCTCAGCCTCCTGAGAAGCTGGGACTACAGGTACGCACCACCACGCCTGGCTACTTTTTTGTATTTTTAGTAGAGACGGGGTTTTACCAAGCTGACCAGGCTGGTCTCAAACTCCTGACCTCAACTAATCTGCCCACCTCCCAAAGTGTTGATATTACAGGCATGAGTCACCACACCAGGCCCCATTTTCCTAATATAGTGTAGGTGTGTTCAATTTTCTCAATAAATTTAAGTTGAAGTTTCATTAGCTCTTTTTTGGAATCCTAAATGGAACTTATTGTTACTGGTTTTGTACAACAAGAAGCAGAGCTCACAAGAAGTCACTTAAAATGAAGAGGAATAAAGTAGAGTGCTGGTTTCTTGTGTGACCAATGCCAGTTAACTGACATAGGTTAAATAAAACTTGTCAGTGTATGTGTGCATGTGCATGTGTGTTTGTGTGTGTGTAAGTACGCACACACTTGACCATGACAAGTAGAGGCTGTTGACACAGAGTGCAGCCTACTGTGTAAATCGGGGGTATAAGAAAACCAGGAGACACTTGCACTATTAGTTTCCTAGGGCTACCTCATCAAAGCATCGAAAAACAGGTCACTTGAAACAACAGCACTTTATTTCCTCACAAGGCTGAACGCTGGAATTCCAAAATAAAGGTGTCAGCAGACCCCCCCACTCTCTCTGGGATAAGGCTTTCTGTGTCTTCTAGCTTCTGGTGTTTTCTGGCAGTCCCTGGTATTGCTTGCCTGTGTATGTGTCACTCCATCACAGGGCCATCTTCTCCCACTCTTTTCACAGCATCTTCTCCCTATGTCTAACTGGCTTTATGTCAAAATGTCCCCTTCCTATAACAACACCAGCCACATCAGAATAGGACCCACACCAATTACCTCATTTAATTTTTTTCAAATTTTTAATATTTGTGGGAACAGAGTAGGTGAGTATATTGACATGGTACATGACATGTTTTGATAATGGCATGCCTTGCATAGTAATCACATCATGGAGAATATGGTATCCATCCCCTGAAGCATTCCTCCTTTGAGTTACCAACCATCCAATCATATTCTTTTAGTTATTTTTAAATGTGCAATTAAGTTACGATTGACCATAGTCACTTTATTGTGCTGTTAAAGAGTAGGTCTTATTTATACTTTCTAACTAGTTTTTGTATCTATTAACCATCCCCACCTTCCCCTACACCCCCACTTACTCCCCAACTATCCTTCCTAGCCTCTGGTAACTATCCTTCTCCTTCTCCTCTCTATGCCATGGATTACTTCTCTAACAGCCACTTTTCCAAATAAGGTCACACACTGATTTACTTGGAATCAGGACTTCAGCGTATCTTTTTGGTGTGATACAATTCAGCCCAGAACACTTGCACATGGCCCCTTTAAAAAGAAGTCTAGCCTAGAAACTGACTTCCAGCTTTACTGGTTTCACTGCTCACTGTTGTTTCTTTGGTACCAAGTATTCTCTGTTCTCCAATTCTTTCTGATTTATTTCTCAGATGGTTGGCTATGTCAAATAGTATTTTGGGAAGGGTAATGTGTCAGTGGAATTATTGCTAAATTCTTTTCTTGAGTTTTATAATTTTTCCACAATAAGACCGATTATTTGGGGGAATAAATTAAAATGTCCATATAATTCCTGCCAAAATCATAGAAGCAGAACTTTGTATTTCAGTATAAAAAGGGCCCTAGAGAAAGCTGATTTTCTTTCATCTGATGAAAGGACTTATGCTCCTCAAGGTTAAGTGACTAGATTAAGGTCACACAGTTAGAATCAGAACCAGAAAAAAAAATCCAAATGGTCAATGTAGATCGTGCAAATGTCATTGTTTGCAGTCTCTGTATTCAGTTCAATGGTAGGATTCACACCCACTTTTAGAATCTTGTTGGAACTTGACTCAAAAGGACTAAGTTCAGAAGCCAGGCACTCCTCCAACTTCACTCACATATTGATCAAAGACATTTCCCTTCCACTATTCTTTGCAACTATGACATGCTTTCCATGTCAAAACAAAACAGTGGCCTTAACAGAATCAAGAAATGAAAATATCAAAACAGTTTGAGACTATTCCCATTTTAATGTAAAGAATATTACCTGGCAAATTTTTGACTTGGGTTTTCACTAAAATTAGTAGTATCGAGTGAATTTGTGCAAATCAAATGATGCTTGTGCGGAGTATGGAAAGTTACTAGAATCGTAGTGAATACTCCTGCATACTTATGTAATTTTGGAAATGCCACTGAGTGCCAGTTTCCTTGTAAGTAAAATCAGGGGAAAAATCATCATTCTTACTTAACTCATAATATTGGCATTCTGACTATAACTTGGCATCCAATAAGCAGCCAATAAACATTTATGTGTTCATTTATGTTTTTGGAAATACTCCAATAAATAATTATTTCATCTTGATGCTTCCCTGTGCAGATGATATTCAGACAGATCTATGTTAAAATCCAGATCTTCCTGTTAATAGCTATGTGACCTTGGGCATGTTTTCCTATTTTCTTGGTCCCTTCCTGCTTGAAATAAAAATGGGAATCATGATAATGACTTCATTATACAGATATTGTGAGGGTTACGTGCAATCATCCATATAAAGTGCTTGGTGTGGAATCTTAGCACTTAGCAAGTGTTTCGTTTGTGATAGTTACTGATGTCATTGTTATTTTTATTTTTCAGTACCATATTTAGGGCTTGTCTACTTTTGTGACTTCTAATTAGTAAGAGAAAATCTACATGTTAAAAGACTATTTTGGTTTGTCTCTCCTATCTTACTTAACTTATCAGGTGTTAAGCATAACTGAATAGGGAATAGATTTTCTAATTAGTACACAATGAGGAAGTTTCCGTGTCATCCATCTTATTATTCTTGACCTGAGGTATCCCTTTTTGGATTCCTATGCCTAGAACCCTCAGAGCCTGCTACAAATGGAATATGTGTGTCCCCCTGCAAAATCATATATTCCAACTCTAATCGCCAATGTGATGGTATTTGGAAATAGGACCTTTGGAAGGTAATTTGGTCATAAGGCTGGAGACTTCTTGATGGGATTAGTGTCCTTATAAAAAGAAGTAGGAGAAAGCTTGTTTCCTCTCTCTATGCTGTCTGCCTTATATGGATACAGGAAGATGGGCAATCTGCAAACCAGAAGGAGGATGTTCATCAGACACCTAATCTGCCAACATCTTGATCTCAGACTTTCCAGCCTCCAGAACTGTGAGAAGTAAATTTCTATTAAGCCACCCAATCTATGTGAATTGTTATAGCAGTTGAACTAAGGGCTTCTGTTTTTCCATTTTTAAAATAATAATAGTAACAACTATTTTTACCTTATAGAATAATTAATGATTGTATTTCTAATAATTAAAATGCTCAAAAGCTGTAAAACTGGTAACACCTAGTTGGCTATAAACTATCAAATAGATACTGCCTTGAGTAGAAGTATACCATAATTACCATAAAGAGGAGAAGTAAAAGAGAGAAGAAGGAAAGATATATATTTATTCAGTGTCTTTTATATCTTAGACACAGTGCTTACCTGGTGCTTTCAAATATGCGTTTATTTAGTCTTCATAACAAATGTGGGTGCCATAATATGAAAATGTAGAACCTGGGAAAAGTGAAGCCTAGGGTATGGAAAGTCACTTAAGGTTACATGGCTGGTCCACAGGGATTTTAGTTCTACCTACCTCTTAAAATGGCAGATTGAGCACCAAAGTACTTTCTTCTCCATTTTTCCAAAATCTCAAATGCAAATTAAAGGTACAATAAGATACTTTTAAAACTATATGATCCAACAGCCTTTTAGAATATCAATTTTTTAAAAAGTTTAAAGCAATATTTATGAGCATATATTAAGTTAATTATTTTTATTATACAAATTTAAGTCTGTCTGACTCAATTATCTCTATTCTTTCCTCTAAACCATGTTATCTCATTATCCCTTTGATTATGGTCTCCTGTGTCTCTCTATAATTCTTACAAATGAACCAGTTGAGCTTAACAGTAAACCAATTATAGTATAACTTCTCTATTTTAATCAAAGAAGGGAACCCTTCCTGATTATTCAGGGATTTTGATAATTTAATTTTTCCTTCAGGTCTTTGTGTAAACTTGAGGCAATAATGTAGTTTTCTCCTAAGTTAACTGCACTATCGTTGAACTCTTGGACTCATGTATGCTTAAATTAGCGATGTCAGTTTTAGAAAATTAAAATTCTGAATTCCAAGTTAAATTTGAATTTCAGATTAATAATTTTTTTAGTATAAATATGCTTCTGTAATGTTTGGGACATAGTTATACTGAAAAATGTTATTTATCTGAAATCCCAATTTAATTGCGTATTCTGTATTTTATCTGGCAACTCTCTCAAATATGTGTCAGGATTGGCAATCATTGTTTTAATGACTGCTTCATCCAGAAATATCATTAAAAAGCAAACTCAGGTATATCAGTCTTTGAAATTTCCCATCTAATTTACATATCAACTAAAATGTCATATCATCTTTTAGTTCTCTGAAGAGATCACAAACTATAGAAGCTGTCTGATGTACCCATGAGATTTTGGGAAATAAATTATATCCTTTTTATAGGTGGAGTGAGCAGTATTGACATAGGGTGGCTAACTAATTGTTATGTATTTGATAACAATTAGGCTGAAAATCTGAGTCTAAGTTTGGTCTTTTGCTTTCTTTACCAAAATTCTACTTTCCTGAAGGAAATTTAAATTACTGTGGTATGAGTACTCTTGAAACTCATAACTAAAGGTGTACTAAGGTTCTTAGTTGCAAGCAACAACCAACTCTAACTTAGGCATAAGAAGATTTGTGGAGAGATTATTGAGAGCAAATTGACAGATACGACTTTGTAACTGAAAGCACTCCATGATTCTTCACAATGTGAAGTGAGAATCAGAAAACAACATTTTGTAGCTGAAACAACATCTTTAGTGCCATGTCACTAAACCTCTGCTTGCTCTATATTCTGCTTTGCATCACAGACTCAGCATTCAAATGTCCTAGAAAGCTTGACTGCTTGGCCAAGATTAGGTCACATTCCCCTTCCCTACCTGTACTGGAAAGAGGGTTCTGAACTTATGTCATGAAGCTGGAATTGTTTTCTCCCATGTCTGTCTATAATGGAGAAGAGAAAATTATGCTGTAAAAAGTCAGGGCAGGAAAATGGATGGTTGGTGGCAAAAAATCAATAATTATCCATTAAACATTTAGGTACAAAAGGCCCTTTTATATCCTTCTCTACATTGATCCCCAATTTTCCTATCAATAAGAGGAACACGGATGAAACTGGAGGTCGTTATATAAAGTGAAATAAGCCAGGCACAGAAGGACAAACTTCACATGTTCTCATTTGTGGAATCTTAAACCAATTGAACTCGTGGAGATAGACAGTAGAAGGATGGTTACCATCACTGGGAAATGTAGGGTGGGGGTATTTCGGGGAAGTGGAGAGGGTTAATGGATACAAAAACAAAAGTTAGAAAGAATGAATAAGACCTAGTATTTGTTAGCACAACAGAGTGACTGTAGTCAAAATAATTTGACTGTATGGTTTTTAAAAACTAAAAGGGTGGCCGGGCGCGGTGGCTCAAGCCTGTAATCCCAGCACTTTGGGAGGCCGAGACGGGCGGATCACGAGGTCAGGAGATCGAGACCATCCTGACTAACACAGTGAAACCCCGTCTCTACTAAAAATACAAAAAAAAACTAGCCGGGCGAGGTGGCGGGCGCCTGTAGTCCCAGCTACTCGGGAGGCTGAGGCGGGAGAATGGCGCAAACCCGGGAGGCGGAGCTTGCAGTGAGCTGAGATCCGGCCACTGCACTCCAGTCCGGGCGACAGAGCGAGACTTCGCCTCAAAAAAAAAAAAAAAAAAAAAAAAAAAACTAAAAGGGTATAATTGGATTATTTGTAACACAAAGGATAAATGCTTGACGTGATGGATGTTCCATTTACTGTGATGTGATCATTATGCACTGCATGCCTGTTTAAAAATACCTCATGTAACCCATAAATATATACACCTACTATGTGCCCCAAAAATTAAAAATTAAAATTAATAAAAGGAAAAAACGAGGCAACCTTCTGTAGAATAAGGAAGCGATAGCAGCAATGGAAACTGAAGCATGGTAGCTGCCTTGAGAAGTAATCCTTAATATTAGAAGTCATTTTTTTTGTGAGGATCCTTCCATGTAGTAGCTTTATTCTTTGCCTTTGAGAACTTACCCTTCTTTTGATCTCCCTCCTAAAAGCTATATCAACTGTAAGGCTAACTGGATTCAAGGATGGTGGATACTATCTCAGTCTGAGTTTTTCTGGATAACAGCTCTCTGCCTTTCTTAATACAAATTTATAATCATTATCATCGAGATGAGGAACTTGTAACTTCGAATACATGGGTGGGTTTTAAGGAGTCAGAAAAATTCCTGTAACTTATTATAATTTTTGAGTAAGATTTTACGTGCGTATTCCTATAAAAAGAATCCACAGTTCTAAAAATGTATATTCTCAAAGGGATCTATTAAGGAAAACAGGGTTCAATGACATAAATGAAACCAGGAATATTAAATGTCTTTGCCAATTTCAAATAACTTTTTAGTAGCACAATCAAGACATCAAGTTCCCAATATAGAGAAATTATTTGAGTTTTGTGCCAATTATGCATGTATTTCTAAAGGCAAAATACAGAAGCCTTTTCTTTTTACTAAATATGCCCTTCATTCTGGGAATGTCACGATGGCATTATCAGCTTCACCTCACTCCCCATGTCTGGTGATCCTGGCAGAGAACCATCTAGCCAAGCAGATGACTGAGACCAACCCTTCCTCAATTATTTCTTTTTTGTAGAAATGCCATTAATAGCTAGTACAATACTTTGTGCAAAGATACATTGTTTTTATGGCTTCTTGATATTTCCACTTGATGTATTTTCATATAGGTAAGTTTCTTCTCATATCTTGATTGCCTGAATGGTCTCGTAGCAGGATTTGAATAACTAGAGAAAACCTTAATTGTATTTAAGGTGGCTTTTATCCTTTGAAAAAGCTTCTAGATTTAAAACATTACTACTCTTTGTTTGTTCAGGCTATCATAACAAAATACCATAGGCTGGGAGGCTCATGAACAACAGAAATGTGTTTCTCACAGTACTGGAGTTCAGGAAGTTTAAGATCAAGGCACCAGCTGATTCAGTGCCTGTGAGAGCACACTCTCAGGGCAAGCCTGGAAGGGTCACCAGGCAGAGAACTGGCTGAGCAAGTGCAGAAGCTGGCCAGGGTTGCGGGAGTGCCAGCAGTGAACATGGTGTGTACTTGACACAAGTAGTATTTGAAGGCTTGCTTCCATCCTGAACTGTTGTTTGTGCAATGTTGGGAAGAGCATTTATTCTCTTTGGGTCTCAGAATCACCTGTAAAATGGGGGAATTAAGAGACCTTTAAAGTCTAAAGTTCTAGAATTGCACATACTAGCAGTGAAACATTTTGAATTTGGGATTTAGGTCCCCCACCCCCGATACATTTTCCCGGGAGGATCCAGGGGCATTAACTCATTCAGATCTTTGCAGGATTCAACATTTATCTTTAATGTAACCCTGAATATCAGCCAGCTGATTTATAATGGTACATTTTTACATCTTCAATACATAGTAAGGAAGAAACATGAACTGAAACCTTTAGAACAGTTGTAAACAGCATGGAATCACATAGAATTTTTCCCTCTAGAAAAATCAATCAAATATTTAGTTCATAAGAATATTTTGATTCAGCTAATTAAACAACATTATTAATACTTAGAAGTAAATTATAATTATACATTGTTGGTTGGATTTTGATGTGTAAACATAAATTGAGTCTCCTTGTGACTCTATAATACATGTAATGTATTATATATATGAGATGGTTAACCTTTACAAACATGATTGTTTTTAGCCTTGGTATTATTAGACTTATAGTTCCAGGGAAGTGCAAACCAGAGAAGTAACTTACAGAAAGGGACTTCTATGTAATATTATCTATGAGTGGAGGAAGGAGTTTAACATGGGAAGCAGATCTAAGAGAGCATCTGCTTTCAACAGAATCTTACACATAAACTCTGATTCCCATGGGTTTAGGGAACATGCTCAGCATGTAGAGTAATGTTTTCTATTACTTTCATTTTCCACTTTCCTATTGCAAGCGTCTTCTTCAGAGATGTGTTTCCCTTTTAATCGGGCTTCGTCTGTTGTTCTATACCTGTCAGGTCTCAAATGTTGTTCCATAATTCTTAGATACGATTAAATGGTAACCAATTTATCATTATCTCAGAGGCAATTTAAAGCCTTATGAGTTGGATTTTTGTTCACATACACATGGGGAAAAAGAGAGGTTGTCTGTGATGAAAGGTGAATGTTTCCCTCAGGGAGGCAGTATAATGCTGTGGTAAAGGGCACAGGTTTTGGAATTCAAATTTCAACTCAGAGGAATTCCAATTCATTCATTCATTTAACAAATTTTTGTTGAATTATTACTATGTCCTAGACACTGTTGTAGGTGCTAGAGTGTAACAGAGGAAAAAAAAATCTACCCTTGTTTATCTTCTATTTTAATGAAGGAGTTAACAACAAACAAGATAAATGGAAAAAATGTATACCTAAATATATGAGATCATGATAAGTGTAGGGAGAAAAGGAAATTAAAAGAGGGATTAGAAGGTTGAAATGTTAGTTTAGCCCAGGGAGGTCTTACGGAGAAGATATTTTGCCAGGAGCAAATGCATATTGTCTTAGTCCATTTTCTGAGGCTGAGTAATTTATTTAAAAAATAACAATGATAAAAGAGGTTCCTTAGTTCATGGTTCCAGTGGCTGGGGAGTTCAAGGTCAGGCAGCTGCATCTGGCCAGAGCCTCATGCTGCATTATGATAGCTGATGGCACCACAAGATGAGAGTGTGTGAAAAGGAGGCAAAACACGAGGGACAACTTTATGGTATAACAATCCACTTTTGTGGAAACTAATCCAGTCCCTGGAGAGTGAGAACACACTTCCAGGAGATAGTACTAATCCCTTCATTAGGGTGGATTCCTCCAAACCCAAATACCTCCCAAAGGTTCCACCACCTCTCAACACCATCACATGGGGGTCCAAGCCTCCACTTGAGTTTTAGGGGGACAAACCGTATTCCAACTATAGCAAATGTGTTGTGTTACCTAGAATTTATATAATCTTTTCTGCAAAGTTTACAATTGTGTGTCTCTGTTGGAACTCTTTGCTGGGCTTCTGCCAGCATTTGGAAGGGCCTTGTGAAAGTGGGGTATCTTAAGCTTAATTTGCTTCATGTTAAGCACACACCTAAATCTGACACTTATTAATCAGGGTGACTTCGGCCAAGTAATTTAACCTCTCTAAAAAGTTCCCAGCTGTGAAATGGAGATAATAAACATATTAGTTCACTTTACTGGATGAACTGTAAGGCTCAGACAAGATAATGCACAAAAAAAATTCATCATTGTGTTAAGCACAAAACAGATGCTAAATTCCTAAATTCTTAAACGTATTCTTATGTGTCCTGTTAGTTTTGCCTACTTGCCTCTTACTTTTTTTTTAATTTATTTAACTACCCAGGCTATTTATGTGTTCACCATCATTTTTTAAAGCAAAATATTAGTTAAATTAAAAATCCTGATTTAGCTGAGCTTTTTTAAGGCACCCAAGTCTGGGAAGAAGGTAAAATGACATAAACGAAGCATCTACCTTTTATATATATTTTATATGTATTTATTCATTTAAACTTCTATCACACTGTGAGCACTTGCAGTATTATTAAACTCATCTTTTAGATGGAGACAGAGAGGCTCAGAAATATTAAGTAAATTGTCTAGTCACTCAGCTCATAGAGCTATAACTAGGATTCAGTCAGATATTTGTACTTAAAAGTTTATACTGTTTTCATAAAGTCTGAATGAATAAAATCTTCCACATAAATGAATTATTCATAAAATGAAGGTGGTATTCTTATCACTCAGTCTTGACCTTATGGAAATTAATTACCTAAATAAGGCATGATATTTACATATTTGTACCTGGTCCATTAAGGACTCAGAAGCAGAGGAAATTGGCAAAGATAAGAGGAGAACTGAATTTGATTTTCAGCCTGAATTATTGTTAGTGTGTTTAATAAGTGTAAATAGGCTAAGAGCATTTGCTGAAGAACACTTAGGAAATAAATCCATATAATGCTACCCAGGGCTGTTTATAAAATCACTGTTCTCTCAACAAATCTACACTTCAGTTTGGCAGGCTCCCCCGGGGGCTGGTGCCTGAGAGCCTGGAGACAAGATCCTGCTCATAGGATCAGCCTACCCATTGCAAAAAGGCCTCTCCTCCTCCAGCAGCTGGTCCAGTTCTCCTGATTCCCACTGGGGATCCATCTGTTCTTGAATCTCAATGCCAGCCCTGTCCTGTGGGAGCCACTGAAGCTGGTGATGCCCTTGTGGAGTATGCCTGCCCCGATCTTATTAATGTGGTGATTAGGCCCGACATGGAAGACTGCTCTTCTGGAGCTGAGCTAAAGGACACACGAACAAAATAAGCATTTCTGATATGGACACTACGAGCACACATTTGCCTGGCAAAGACGTCAGCTTATTTCACTTCACTTGACTTCGGGCCAAAAAGGAAGACTATTGGCTGATATTTTTGGGGGGAGGATGGGGTGGGTGCAAATTACTAACACCAAGATTTTGTTGTTGTTTTAAATTAATAAAAGGACTTCGTTAAAGATTATAAAAAAGAAAAAGTGTTAGGTGTTTTAACTCTTCTCATAATTCACTTTTATTACTTGACTCCCCATCTATCAAATCCTGAATCCTAATGTGGAACCTGATATAAATGAATTAAAACCAATTTAACAGTGGGCAAAGTAATTATTGGAAAGACCACGAACTCTGTCAACAAATGTCCATGTATTTAGTTAGATGGAAGAGGTCATTGATAAAGACATGCTTTTTAACAAAGAAACAAATTAGAATTATTGAATACACTGCCAACAGGGAGAAGTGAAAATTTTGATTTTTCTGGTCAAAAGATAAGCTAAAGAGTTTGAAAAGCAGACCTACGTATCTCAAGATCCTCAAGAATTATCATCATATTAAAACATAAAATATATTTTATGTTAATAACAATCATTCTAAATCATGAGTAAGAACTTAGACTTTAGGTTTAGGCTTATGAAGATGAGAAAATTATTATATTGTATTTTAAAAAACCATTTCATTAAAAACAAAAACAAGGAATACCACTCCCTTTTTAAGGTAATGAGCTCTGGCCACCTGCAGAATCCATTTCTTTTTTCTCTCCAGCATCAGTAATGAGCATGAATCATGGAGTCAGAGTGACTTAGGCTTGAATCCAAGCTCACACACCTATGGAATAGTAAGCAGCAGTGGACAAGATTATTATTGTTATTACGTTTGAGAGTGAAATGTACTTACATCAATAGAAAACATCTGTTTGTAAAAGTGGAGGTTAGAGAAGCTTACTTAGCAAATGGAATTGTCTTGCTTAGGAAAAAAGGGCAAATCATGTATGCTGTATTTTTATCAATTATAAAATGGGGACAAAAGTACACTTACAGCAGTATTGTTGTTATAATTAAATAGATATTATTTAATGTACAGCAAAGGCATGGCCTGTTAATTCCTTTCTTCTTCCCATTTCCCTTAGTCTTCTGCCTGTTCAGATTATTTAGTCCAAATCTTAACTCTTACACAGATAGATGACTTTGCCTATCACTCTAGTGATTATACCCCAGCAAACTCTGGCCTGATATTTTTATGATTCAGCCAGAGCAGCTTTACTGACTATCATTTGTTTGTTTGCTTATTTTCATGCAACATTTCACCACCCGTGTTGTTCCATAGCAGTCAGGTAATCAGTCCTAGATCCCACTCTTTTGCTCTGATGCACGTTCAGGGTGAATAACATGCTTAGAACATTAATGACAGACACATAAGTATTTACATTGGCAAAAAACAGGACTAGCGTCTACCATTTAAAGAGAAACTGACCTGGCAATAGATTGTGATGGTTGAGAGGTTGGAATACTGGCCAGTTAACTAAAATTTAATTCAGGAAATAATCAATTTATAAAGTGCCCAATTAACCAAATTAGTGATGTTCTTCAATTTTTCACTGTGAAAAGTTTTTACTGATGCCAAGACACTTACCAGGCCAACATAGTTGACTTTTGCAATACCCATCATTTTATTGGGGAATGGGTGGTCTGTTTCTTTTTTTTTTTTTTTTTTTTTTTTTTTATTATACTTTAAGTTCTAGGGTACATGTGCATTACGTGCAGGTTTGTTACATATGTATACTTATGCCATGTTGGTGTGCTGCACCCATCAACTCGTCAGCACCCATCAATTCATCATTTATATCATGTATAACTCCCCAATGCAATCCCTCCCTCCTCCCCTCTCCCCCCTCCCCATGATAGGCCCCAGTGCGTGATGTTCCCCTTCCCGAGTCCAAGTGATCTCATTGTTCAGTTCCCACCTATGAGTGAGAACATGCGGTGTTTGGTTTTCTGTTCTTGTGATAGTTTGCTAAGAATGATGGTTTCCAGCTGCATCCATGTCCCTACAAAGGACGCAAACTCGTCCTTTTTTATGGCTGCATAGTATTCCATGGTGTATATGTGCCACATTTTCTTAATCCAGTCTGTCACAGATGGACATTTGGGTTGATTCCAAGTCTTTGCTATTGTGAATAGTGCCGCAATAAACATACGTGTGCATGTGTCTTTGTAGTAGAATAATTTATAATCCTTTGGGTATATACCCAGTAGTGGGATGGCTGGGTCATATGGTACATCTAGTTCTAGATCCTTGAGGAATTGCCATACTGTTTTCCATAATGGTTGAACTAGTTTACAATCCCACCAACAGTGTAAAAGTGTTCCTATTTCTCCACATCCTCTCCAACACCTGTTGTTTCCTGACTTCTTAATGATTGCCATTCTAACTGGTGTGAGATGGTATCTCATTGTGGTTTTGATTTGCATTTCTCTGATGGCGAGTGATGATGAGCATTTTTTCATGTGTCTGTTGGCTGTATGAATATCTTCTTTTGAGAAATGTCTGTTCATATCCTTTCCCCACTTTTTGATGGGGTTGTTTGTTTTTTTCTTGTATATTTGTTTGAGTTCTTTGTAGATTCTGGATATTAGCCCTTTGTCAGATGAGTAGGTTGCAAAAATTTTCTCCCATTCTGTAGGTTGCCTGTTCACTCTGATGGTAGTTTCTTTTGCTGTGCAAAAACTCTTTAGTTTAATTAGATCCCATTTGTCAATTTTGGCTTTTGCTGCCGTTGCTTTTGGTGTTTTAGACATGAAGTCCTTGCCCATGCCTATGTCCTGAATGGTATTACCTAGATTTTCTTCTAGGGTTTTTATGGTATTAGGTCTAACATTTAAGTCTCTAATCCATCTTGAATTAATCTTCGTATAAGGGGTAAGGAAAGGATCCAGTTTCAGCTTTCTACTTATGGCTAGCCAATTTTCCCAGCACCATTTATTAAATAGGGAATCCTTTCCCCATTTCTTGTTTCTCTCAGGTTTGTCAAAGATCAGATGGCTGTAGATGTGCGGTATTATTTCTGAGGACTCTGTTCTGTTCCATTGGTCTATAGCTCTGTTTTGGTACCAGTACCATGCTGTTTTGGTTACTGTAGCCTTGTAGTATAGTTTGAAGTCAGGTAGCGTGACGCCTCCAGCTTTGTCCTTTTGACTTAGGATTGTCTTGGCAATGCGGGCTCTTTTTTGGTTCCATATGAACTTTAAAGCCGTTTTTTCCAATTCTGTGAAGAAACTCATTGGTAGCTTGATGGGGATGGCATTGAATCTATAAATAACCTTGGGGAGTATGGCCATTTTCACGATATTGATTCTTCCTATCCATGAGCATGGTATGTTCTTCCATTTGTTTGTGTCCTCTTTGATTTCACTGAGCAGTGGTTTGTAGTTCTCCTTGAAGAGGTCCTTTACATCCCTTGTAAGCTGGATTCCTAGGTATTTTATTCTCTTTGAAGCAATTGTGAATGGAAGTTCATTCCTGATTTGGCTCTCTGCTTGTCTGTTACTGGTGTATAAGAATGCTTGTGATTTTTGCACATTAATTTTGTATCCTGAGACTTTGCTGAAGTTGCTTATCAGCTTAAGGAGATTTTGGGCTGAGACGATGGGGTTTTCTAAATATACAATCATGTCATCTGCAAACAGGGACAATTTGACTTCTTCTTTTCCTAACTGGATACCCTTGATTTCTTTCTCTTGCCTGATTGCCCTAGCCAGAACTTCCAACACTATGTTGAATAGGAGTGGTGAGAGAGGGCATCCCTGTCTTGTGCCAGTTTTCAAAGGGAATTTTTCCAGTTTTTGCCCATTCAGTATGATATTGGCTGTGGGTTTGTCATAAATAGCTCTTATGATTTTGAGGTACGTTCCATCAATACCGAATTTATTGAGCGTTTTTAGCATGAAGGGCTGTTGAATTTTGTCAAAAGCCTTTTCTGCATCTATTGAGACAATCATGTGGTTCTTGTCTTTGGTTCTGTTTATATGCTGGATTACGTTTATTGATTTGCGAATGTTGAACCAGCCTTGCATCCCAGGGATGAAGCCCACCTGATCATGGTGGATAAGCTTTTTGATGTGCTGCTGAATCCGGTTTGCCAGTATTTTATTGAGAATTTTTGCATCAATGTTCATCAGGGATATTGGTCTAAAATTCTCTTTTTTTGTTGTGTCTCTGCCAGGCTTTGGTATCAGGATGATGTTGGCCTCATAAAATGAGTTAGGGAGGATTCCCTCTTTTTCTATTGATTGGAATAGTTTCAGAAGGAATGGTACCAGCTCCTCCTTGTACCTCTGGTAGAATTCAGCTGTGAATCCATCTGGTCCTGGACTTTTTTTGGTGGGTAGGCTATTAATTGTTGCCTCAATTTCAGAGCCTGCTATTGGTCTATTCAGGGATTCAACTTCTTCCTGGTTTAGCCTTGGGAGAGTGTAAGTGTCCAGGAAATTATCCATTTCTTCTAGATTTTCTAGTTGGTTTGCGTAGAGGCGTTTATAGTATTCTCTGATGGTTGTTTGTATTTCTGTGGGGTCAGTGGTGATATCCCCTTTATCATTTTTTATTGCATCTATTTGATTCCTCTCTCTTTTCTTCTTTATTAGCCTTGCTAGCGGTCTGTCAATTTTGTTGATCTTTTCAAAAAACCAACTCCTGGATTCATTGATTTTTTGGAGGTTTTTTTGTGTCTCTATCTCCTTCAGTTCTGCTCTGATCTTAGTTATTTCTTGCCTTCTGCTAGCTTTTGAATGTGTTTGCTCTTGCCTCTCTAGTTCTTTTAATTGTGATGTTAGAGTGTCAATTTTAGATCTTTCCTGCTTTCTCTTGTGGGCATTTAGTGCTATAAATTTCCCTCTACACACTGCTTTAAATGTGTCCCAGAGATTCTGGTATGTTGTATCTTTGTTCTCATTGGTTTCAAAGAACATCTTTATTTCCGCTTTCATTTCGTTATGTACCCAGTAGTCATTCAGGAGCAGGTTGTTCAGTTTCCATGTAGTTGAGCGGTTTTGATTGAGTTTCTTAGTCCTGAGTTCTAGTTTGATTGCACTGTGGTCTGAGAGACAGTTTGTTATAATTTCTGTTCTTTTACATTTGCTGAGGAGTGCTTTACTTCCAATTATGTGGTCAATTTTGGAATAAGTGCCATGTGGTGCTGAGAAGAATGTATATTCTGTTGATTTGGGGTGGAGAGTTCTATAGATGTCTATTAGGTCCGCTTGGTGCAGAGATGAGTTCAATTCCTGGATATCCTTGTTAACTTTCTGTCTCGTTGATCTGTCTAATGTTGACAGCGGAGTGTTGAAGTCTCCCATTATTATTGTATGGGAGTCTAAGTCTCTTTGTAAGTCTCTAAGGACTTGCTTTATGAATCTGGGTGCTCCTGTATTGGGTGCATATATATTTAGGAGAGTTAGCTCTTCCTGTTGAATTGATCCCTTTACCATTATGTAATGGCCTTCTTTGTCTCTTTTGATCTTTGATGGTTTAAAGTCTGTTTTATCAGAGACAAGGATTGCAACCCCTGCTTTTTTTGTTCTCCATTTGCTTGGTAGATCTTCCTCCATCCCTTTATTTTGAGCCTATGTATGTCTCTGCATGTGAGATGGGTCTCCTGAATACAGCAGACTGATGGGTCTTGACTCTTTATCCAGTTTGCCAGTCTGTGTCTTTTAATTGGAGCATTTAGTCCATTAACATTTAAGGTTAATATTGTTATGTGTGAACTTGATCCTGCCATTATGATATTAACTGGTTATTTTGCTCGTTAGTTGATGCAGTTTCTTCCTAGCCTCGATGGTCTTTACATTTTGGCATGTTTTTGCGATGGCTGGTACCGGTTGTTCCTTTCCATGTTTAGGGCTTCCTTCAGGGTCTCTTGTAAGGCAGGCCTGGTGGTGACAAAATCTCTAAGCATTTGCTTATTTGTAAAGGATTTTATTTCTCCTTCACTGATGAAACTTAGTTTGGCTGGATATGAAATTCTGGGTTTAAAATTCTTTTCTTTAAGAACGTTGAATATTGGCCCCCACTCTCTTCTGGCTTGTAGAGTTTCTGCCGAGAGATCTGCTGTTAGTCTGATGGGCTTCCCTTTGTGGGTAACCCGACCTTTCTCTCTGGCTGCCCTTAAGATTTTTTCCTTCATTTCAACTTTGGTGAATCTGGCAATTATGTGTCTTGGAGTTGCTCTTCTGGAGGAGTATCTTTGTGGCGTTCTCTGTATTTCCTGAATTTGAATGTTGGCCTGCCCTACTAGGTTGGGGAAGTTCTCCTGGATGATATCCTGAAGAGTGTTTTCCAACTTGGTTCCATTTTCCCCCTCACTTTCAGGAACCCCAATCAGACGTAGATTTGGTCTTTTTACGTAATCCCATACTTCTTGCAGGCTTTGCTCATTTCTTTTTCTTCTTTTTTCTTTTGGTTTCTCTTCTCGCTTCATTTCATTCATTTGATCCTCAATCGCTGATACTCTTTCTTCCAGTTGATCGAGTCGGTTACTGAAGCTTGTGCATTTGTCACGTATTTCTCGTGTCATGGTTTTCATCTCTGTCATTTCGTTTATGATCTTCTCTGCATTAATGAGTCTAGCTGTCAATTCTTCCACTCTTTTTTCAAGATTTTTAGTTTCTTTGCGCTGGGTATGTAATTCCTCCTTTAGCTCTGATAAGTTTGATGGACTGAAGCCTTCTTCTCTCCTCTCGTCCAAGTCATTCTCTGACCAGCTTTGATCCATTGCTGGCGATGGGCTGCGCTCCTTTGCAGGGGGAGATGCGCTCTTATTTTTTGAATTTCCAGCTTTTCTGCCCTGCTTCTTCCCCATCTTTGTGGTTTTATCTGTCTCTGGTCTTTGATGGTGGTGATGTACTGATGGGGTTTTGGTATAGGTGTCCTTCCTGTTTGATAGTTTTCCTTCTGACAGTCAGAAGGACTGTCTGTTGGTCTGTTGGAGATTGCTTGAGGTCCACTCCAGACCCTGTTTGCCTGGGTATCAGCAGCAGAGGTTGCCGAAGATAGAATATTGCTGAACAGCGAGTGTACCTGTCTGATTCTTCCTTTGGAAGTTTCCTCTCAGGGGTGTACTCCACCCTGTGAGGTGTGGGGTGTCAGACTGCCCCTAGTGGGGGATTTCTCCCAGCTAGGCTACTCAGGGGTCAGGGACACACCTGAGCAGGCAGTCTGTCCGTTCTCAGATCTCAACCTCCGCGTTGGGAGATCCACGGCTCTCCCCAAAGCTGTCAGACAGAGTCGTTCGCGTCTGCACCGGCTCCTGCTACTTCCCCTGTTGGTCTTCAGCTGTGCGCTGTCCCCAGAGGTGGAGACTACAGAGACAGGCAGGCTTCCTTGAGCTGCTGTGAGCTCCACCCAGTTCGAGCTTCCCAGCGGCTTTGTTTACCTACTTAAGCCTCAGCAATGGCGGGCGCCCCTCCCCCAGCCTCGCTGCTGCCTTGCCAATAGATCGCGGCAGACTGCTGTGTTAGCAGTGAGGGAGGCTTCGTGGGCGTGGGACCCTCCCGGCCAGGTGTGGGGTATATTCTCCTGGTGTGCCTGTATGCTTACAGCGCAGTATTGGGGTGGGAGTTACCCGATTTTCCAGGTGTTGTGTGTCTCAGTTCCCCTGGCTAGGAAAACGGATCCCCTTCCCCCTTGCGCTTCCAGGTGAGGCGATGCCTCGCCCTGCTTCAGCTCTCGCTGGTCAGGCTGCAGCAGCTGACCAGCACCGATTGTCCAGCACTCCCTAGTGAGATGACCCCAGTACCTCAGTCAAAAATGCAGAAATCACCGGTCTTCTGTGTCGCTCGCGCTGGGAGTTGGAGACTGGAGCTGTTCCTAGTCGGCCATCTTGCTCCCGGTGGTCTGTTTCTTAAAGGCTATGTGTCTCTTGGAGATTTGCCCTCTGCCTGAATGCTGTGCCTATACTAGCTCTAACTCTGTACCTCCTTTGTTTGAGAGTTTTTGGCAAATTGATCACATGTTAATATTTGCCAAAATGGCTTTCAGTGAATTACATTAATGAAGATCCAAGAGTCTGAGTCTGACATTGACTTCCGGGGTCTTTTCTCCAGGTTCACCACTTGCCAGCTGGATAACCTTGGCAATTGAACCTCTCTAACCTTCAACATCCTCATTCATAAAACAGGAAAGATGAGAATATCATGACCTAAGTTGTGTGGATCTATGAGGTATCCCATGCAATGCGCTGTACATGAATAACTACAAAATAAGAGCTCAAGCACTGTGACTTATCATTGTCTCATAAGACTCAGATCACCATGATTGTCTCTGTGCTTCTATTATTGGAAAAAGACATAGGTAGGGTTTAAATTTCCCCTTTTTGCACCTAAATATGCAAGACACTCTGTTGGACGTTTATTTCAATTGACTCTTACAAGAATCCTTAACATGATATATCAACAAAAATAGGATACTTCAGTCACAGAAATCTACAAAATTGTTCAAGCTTTAATGGATTCACAGGTTCACAGATTTGAACCTGTGTCTAATTCTAAAGGCCATTAATACGTCATGTTATGACTACTAGATATCAGTTCTTATGTGTGTATTTTTAGTCACAAATCTGCCCCAGCCTCATATCAGTTATTTTTGATTTTTTAAAAATATTTTTATTTAATCATATCATGGTTTCTTAAATCAGAAGGGGTTTAAGAAATGATGTGAACATGTAATGCTCTTATTGCTTCTTTATTTATCACTTTGGGAAATTTGTTATTAGTAAGATAATGCTTTAAATTTAAGGATGTATACATTTTGGAAAAAGTATTATCCATATATTCATATTGGATCTATCCATATATTCATATTGAAAGGAAGACGGGTTGACAGGAAACACATACTATAATAGAGACAACCAGAAAAATGAGAATAATAATGAGGATGGCATCACCCTGTATTTCGTAGAGTATAGTCACTGGCAATCCACTCTTCCTGGGTCCTTTTACATACGCTTACCTAATTTAATCCTTGGAGGATGGAAGAGGAGAAATTGTTAGCCTTATTTTACTGATGAGAAAACCACATCTCAGAGAGGTTAAGTGATTTAACTAAAGTCATATATTTAATACATAGTAGAGCTGAGAACGGAGCTTGAGATTTTCCAGAAAAAATTTTTAACATTGGAAGAAAATGTGTTTAAGTGCTAAGGATAAAAATGACTAGTATAACAGAGGCTCCTGGATGTTTCTCGATGTCCATTTTTCTCATTTCTCTTAGAGATAACCTCTATTGCCAAAGAACCTCACCTTCCA
Source organism: Rhinopithecus roxellana (assembly GCF_007565055.1). NCBI lineage: Eukaryota > Metazoa > Chordata > Mammalia > Primates > Cercopithecidae > Rhinopithecus > Rhinopithecus roxellana. The sequence continues at coordinate 145,732,037 of NC_044553.1, read as the reverse complement.
GAATAGTGACAATATCTCTCGGCCTCCCCTCAGCAGTGGCCAATTAGCTTCTGAGGGTCTTCCTTATAAGATTGCTGACATATGATCCTCACCTCTTTCTTCCTGTCTCTATTCAACCTAACTGCACTAGAACATGGTGTCTCTATCTCCATCTTGGGCCATGCTCTTGCAGGCCACACACTGGGGATGGTGGAGAGGAAAACTAAAAGTTCCCTGAATCCCACACAACTGGGGAGACACTGTATGAGACCCAAATTACTCTTTTCAGAGCAATACTCACAGATATTGTTCTTTGTGGAAGAAAAAATGGACTTTGATCATATTTATGTTGCTGTTATGCTGGGTCTCTACTGGCACCAAATCCAATCCTAGGTAATGCAGCACCTATGTGGAAGTTTTGTTCCTGAGGCAACAGGCAATACATGAATTTGAAGACCAGAGAGGCTGGCTAAGAAGAATCAAGACCAGAGGTCTGAATTGAATTCCTTTAAGAAGAAGCATATTAAGAAAAGTTACTAGATCCTGGGGGTGCCTGAGAGATGGCAGAACTGTGCCTGAGTGAAGGAGCTGTGATTAAATGAAAGAGAGTGAGTCAGCTCCCCATGTCGAGAGGAAACTTAGAGATTCGTAAAGACACCCTTACATTGACCACTGGGCCCTTTCACACAGGGTTTTGTGACTCTACCCTTGTTGACAAAGAGAGCGGCCAAGGAAGTTAGATTTGGGGAAAGATGGTGTTCCCTGTTTGTTTCTCTTTCTTCCCCCTCAGTTGCTCATCTTACTTAACAAGAGATTTCACATAAGAGACACTTGACTTACAGGCACTACAATGACCACTGTTCTTAGGCCTATATTCCACGGACTTTTCCCCAAATTTACTGAACTAACTTAATCACAGAAGATGTCTTCTCTGTCAGGAAATATCACCCGTCACCTACTTGTATGAGTTATACAGACACACAGGAAATGCCTCTTTCTTGCACTTTGTAGTGTGCAAAACCCTATCATACATAATGTCTCAGTCATTCCGTATCTTTAATATTAGTCTTTTTTATTTTTATAAACTTTTCTATTTTAGAATAGTTTTAGTTCTATAGGAAAGTTGCGAAGGTAGTTCCCACACACCCATATTCATAATAGTTTCTCTCATTATTATCATCCTAAATGACAGTTCATTTGCCATAATCAGTGAACCAATATTGACTATTATTAACTAAAGTTTATAGTTTACTTAAATGTCTCTAGTTTTTGCCTGCTGTCCTTTTTATGACACAGAATCCCATCCAGAATAACAGTATATTTAGTTATCAAGCCTCTTTAGGCTCCTTGTGACTATGACAGTTTCCCAGACTTTCTATTGTGATGCACTGGACAGTTTTGAAGGGTAGTGGTCAGGTATTTTGCCAAATTTCCCTCTATTGGGATTTGTTTGATATTGTCCTCATTATTACACGAGGGTTATGGGTTTGGGGGAGGAAGATCACATAGGTAAAGTACCATTCTCATTACATTTTATCCATATAACATAGTATCAATGCGATTGATTTCTGATATGTTACCTCGATCACCTGGCAGAGGTAACCTTCCTCAAGCTTCCCCACTGTAGAGTTACTCAGACGTTAATTTTTTAATGATTAATTTCTAAATTCCTTCTTAATTCCTAAAATAAACTGAGTTACACTTACATAAATACATGCAATATGATATGACAAAAATAGGCAAGGCAAGTAGGTGGAATGGGAAAATGAGGACAGGGAAGTAAGAAGAAGAGAGGCAAAGTAAGTACACAGAAATGCCCACCAGAACACGCTGTACCAACACCAAAGGCAAATTGCAAATTTAGCTCCAAGCTTCTTAAAAGCCAAGTCACAGAAATGGAAATATGATGCATTAGGAGACTCATGTTTGTCCATAAATTTTGTTTTAATGCATGGGCCTGCTAAAATTTCTCATATCTGTCCTTCTCAGAAGTCTAGTGGGATATAATGGCCAACATTTTAGCACTTTTTTTTTTTTTTTTTTGAGACAGAGTCTCGCTCTGTCACTCCGGCTGGGGTGCAGTGGCACGATCTCAGCTCACTGCAAGCTCCGCCTCCCGGGTTCACGCCATTCTCCTGCCTCAGCCTCCCAAGTAGATGGGACTACAGTCGCTTGCCACCATGTCTAGCTAATTTTTTGTATTTTTAGTAGAGGTGGGTTTTCACCGTATTAGCCAGGATGGTCTCAATCTCCTGATTTCGTGATCCGCCTGCCTCGGCCTCCCAAAATGCTGGGATTATTTTAGCACATTTCTATGTATGTATGTATGTATGTATGTATGTATGTATGTATCTATCTATCTATCCTCCATCATCTTCTTTCTATCATCTACACATCTAGTAATATATCTACAGTAATTCTTTGATCCTTTAATCCTTTGATGTAAGCTAAAGGCATAAAAATTAAGCCAGAGTTCAATATATGATATTCATTAAGGGGAGTCTATTAAGTCCACTCATGTTGTTATTTAAATTTGACTGATCCAAGGATAAAAGGTATGCTGTTTTTAGTAATAAATAGACTGCTTATGATTCAGACAATAGACATCAATACCATTCCTCATAAATGAGCATTTGATAATGTTCAGGTCTCCAGAAATGTAGGTTATATTTTCTAACAAAACAACAGAAACAAGAAAACTGGAGTAAAGATATGTGCATGCTATCACGTAATCTCAAAAAGAAGATGGAGTTTATACCATCTTATGAAAAATAGCAGCTCTAACTAAGATCACATGGCCACAGGAGTATTTTTAGAGAGAGATACACTTTTAGAAAGGTACATTGATGTACTCAGTGTTTTGTAGTCAGTAAGAGGAAAGGCCAGGACTCAAAAATTGATTCTCTGTCTCAAGAATTCTCTTTGGAGGATATTTGTATACCAAAGATTTTATTCTGCTAATTATTTTAGTGGCAGATGCCTCAGCCAGAGCAGCTGTACATCCTCATCTTAATTTGGCTTCTCAATGCAGCATAGCCTCAGGGCCAGAGTGTTGAGTCAGTCATACCTGAATTTGAATATGGGAATGTTACTGTCCATTATTCTCTTTACCTACCTAGTATGGTGGCTGGCATGTAAGGAGCACTCAATACATTTATGTTTATCAGAGTCATTATTATTTTTATTTCTATTGCATGTGCCCAAAACAGTTATTGATTAGCTGTATCAATGAATAAATGAATGAATGAATTCAGACTTTACCTTTCTTTTTTTCTGGCCATGGATTCTCACTCTGTCACCCTGGCTGGAGTGCAGTGGCATGATCTCAGTTCACTGCAACCTCCGCCTCCAGGGTTCAAGCAATTCTTCTACCTCAGCCTCCCGAGTAGCTGGGACTATAAGCGGACACCGCCATGGCCAGCTAATTTTTTGTATTTTAGTAGAGACGGGATTTTACCATGTTGCCCAGGCTGATCTCGAACTCCTGAGCTCAGGCAATCCATCTGCCTTGGCCTCCCAAAGTGCTGGGATTACACGTGTGAGCCACCGTGCCTGGCCAGACTTTACCATTTCTTAGCTCTATGATACTTAGTCAAGTGAGGATAACACACATCCCTTTGTGGGGAAGACTACATAAGATCAGAAATGTTGAAGCACCTGATCATGTGACATATGAGAAGGTGTGTATGAGTACAAGAACGAACTTGCCAGCTCACAGCATAAGCTCCATATAGCTGAGGCACTGTATTTGTTCATCTCCAAGTTTTAATCCATTTTTTAACACACGTCAGTCTTTTAACTGTGTCTTTTCAAGAGGATAGAAAAGAAAACTGTAAGAGACATTTCTATTTCAGAAATGGTAAAACATGGGGAAAAAAAGAATGCTCTGAGATGCAAAAAAATATGGCATTTTATTTATGAATTGTTAAGTTGAACATGTAAGGCTTATATGAGTTTAAATGAAACAAAGCAATTTTCTCAGGGACAGATCACCCTTGAATAAACAGACCTTCAGGTTTCAGCTGCAAGAGGTGAAAAACTTAATTTCTGCTCTCCAGCAAAATAGCAGTGCCCTTAAGACCTTGCCCTGTAATCAGCCCATCCCTGGTTAAAACATTAGGCACAAGAGGCACAGATGCGAAGAGCTCCCAAAGCTTCGTATAAGCGTTGTTCCCAATGGCATACACGCACAACATGGTCTATTTGTGCTAAACGCATGCAAAAGTTGGTGCCAAATATGCAGTTTGCTTAATGATGGAATAAAGACCACTAAAATTAATGGATATTTGAAACTCATCCTTCCAATACAATTATTGGAGCAAGAGATGTTAATTATTCCCATTACTTCCCTCCCCACCTCCCAACAGGCTGCTCTTTTGACTTGCGAATGCAACTATCTGCTTTGTTCCTAGTGAACTTAATTCATCAGGTGGGTCTATTTCCAAGCTCTTAGTGCCTCACATATAACACTTCAATTAAATTGAGAAGAGTAATTACTTAAAGTGACAAACAGAAGAATGCTAATTAACTAAAAAGTTCATTTCAGGGCACTTAAACTAGAGTAGTGCAAAGTAAAGAGGTCATGATTTAATGTATTTGCCTGACTTGCTTTTGTAAAACACTGTTCTTCATTATAATAATGCCAAAAGAGCAAAAGTATGCTGCATTAACGTAGAATTAATGACTCTTGGTTACTCAGGAGATTTGATTTCTGTGTTTTTATTCACCACGTGTATAAGATTCATGATTGAGAATAAAGTTAATGATGTTGGATTTTTAATCTTGTTATAAATTTTTCAAGTTTATCTTAATGTTGCTAATGCCCTGGCTAGAAAATCAAGCCTACTATATTTTTTAAACCCCTGAATCCTAATTAATTGAAATGCAATTATATAAATATTTAGATAATTTTTGTTAATGCTATGTTTAATATCACATATACTCATCCTTGGTGTTCGTATATAAATACCCCGTGAGCTTATTAAAACTATTTAACATTTGGTTTTTGTAATAGGGGATTTGAACTCGGTAAGTGACTCAAATAATGACAGAAGCCACCAATAAAACAAAAATACTCTTGCTAAATAAACATAAAGAGTCAAAAGAAATATAGTCTACTATTTTGCTAAAACTTACTAATCATTAAATATGCCTTATTTTTAATTTAACTCAACATTTTAATAGTAACCTATACGCACCAGGATGAATGTAGATGAGACTAGAACAACAAAGAAAATGAGAGATTGCATCAGTTAAAGCCAACAAGTTTAGCTTATTGACATACACTTGATATTAAAAAATAAATTGAGATTCCATTTGCACAAAATGTTTGGTACCTGGCACCACAGTAGGTGCTTGACAAGTATTAGTTGACTGAATTTGGGAATAATTACTATATAATCAGAGAAGGGGGTGCAAAGGGCTTTCAAAGGTGTTACAGAATGGAAATAACCTCCAGCTATATATTTCAAGTCTAAGAGGGAGTATGTTCTACCGGAAATGAGAGGAGGTCTAGGTGGATGCTTCTGTTGTTATATTTTTCAGCCACCAACTATTGTGTCAACTTCAAATAGCTAAACCTTCGGGGACAATACGTTTTTCTTTTCCCGCAACACCACCCCAGGAATCTCCTTCATCAGTATTATTGACTGAATTGTGTCTTCCAAGAAATCACGAGTACGTCCAAAGGCAACTGTTTTTGGAGATAGGGTCTTTAGAAAAATTATTAAGTTGTAATGAGACCATGAGGGTGGGTGCTAATCCGATTTGACTATTGTCCTTACAAAAAGAGAAATGTTTTACACACAAAGAGGCATCACGGAAGCAGACATAAAGAAAAGGCCACATGAGGACACAGTAAGAAAGTGGTCTTCTCCAAGCCAGGGAGAGAGACCTTAAAAGAAACCAAACTTTCAGACATCTTGATCTTGGACCTCCAATGTCAAGAGCTGAAAATAAACAATAAAACATAAAATGGTGTTGTCCCAGGAAACTGATGCAATCAGTTACCCTACCATCATTTCTTACTATTCTGTCTCCCTGTCCATTTACTTATTTCCTCCAACCTAGACATTCATTCTTTTCTTTTACCTTAAAAACAAAAGAACTGTGCATGTGTGTGTAGACACACGTAAGACAAAGCTATCTCCACTTTGGACCTTTCTCTAGCCATCATGCTACCTTTCTCTCTGCCTTCTTAATCAAGCATTTGTCTGATGGTTTACACTCAGTGTCTGCATTACTCACATCCTGACAAGACTTTGGAATCAGGCTCCTGGATGTACCACTTCATTGAAACCATGCAAATTCAACTAGTGACTCTCTCAACAGCAAATTCAATAGGCAGTTTTCCCATCTCATGTTGTATGACTCCTACATGGATTTTAAATCTGTCTTACTGTTCCCTAAATCTTGAATCCCTCTCTCCCTTGGTTTCCATAATGCTATTCTCTTCTGGTTCACTTCTTACCTCTTGCCACCATTTGCTGATTTCTTTCTTCTGATAGTCTTCATTGGCCAGACTTTAAAGGTTGGTATTATTCAGGATTTTATATTGAGCCCTCTTCTCTTTAGCCCCTACCTTGAATATCTGAGTGATCTTGCTTCTTTAATTTTACAATTATTTATACCTCAATGAAAAATAATCTATATCTCTAGACCAAGAACGCCCCTGAATTTCAGAACTTTATTTCTCATTGTTTTATCTCTCTATGGCTGTTTAAAAATCTCTAAGCAGGCCGGGCGCGGTGGCTCAAGCCTGTAATCCCAGCACTTTGGGAGGCCGAGACGGGCGGATCACGAGGTCAGGAGATCAAGACCATCCTGGCTCACACGGTGAAACCCCGTCTCTACTAAAAATACAAAAAAAACTAGCCGGGCGACCTGGCGGGCGCCTGTAGTCCCAGCTACTCGGGAGGCTGAGGCAGGAGAATGGCGTGAACCCGGGAGGCGGAGCTTGCAGTGAGCTGAGATCCGGCCACTGCACTCCAGCCTGGGCAACAGAGCGAGACTCCGTCTCAAAAAAAAAAAAAAAAAAAAAAAAAATCTCTAAGCAAAGCAGACCTTCTCTCTCCCTCCCTACCATTTTTCGTAAACCTTCTCATACTAATAAAAATCTGTGGCCCAGTCTGGGAATCTGACCTATTTCTTTTTCTTTAGATAAATGTAGATAATCTTTTATAATTGTGAGTCACAAAAGGTGAAAGATTTATACGGTCTGAAGAGAAACTGGAGGGTGAGTCACAAAAAGTAACAATTCGAATTGCCTTCCATTTAAATAAAGGAATACAAAAGATTTCTTGACAAAGAATACCATGTTTGGGCCTGAGTCAGGTAGTGGCAACTCAGTGGTTTAACCAATTCTATGAGCCTAACAAATAATAATTTTTCTGTTAATGCCTGCAGAGTGCTCTTTTGTGTTGTTGAGAGTGCACCTTGGGAATGGAATCAGAGGTTAGAGCCTTGCTTATCAAATAGTGTGAATAGAATTCCCTTACCTGATGATGCCAAAAGAAAAAAGTATCGACCAGCCTATTTTTGTAGTTTTTGTAGAATTTGTAGCTCTTATTCAAAATGACTGTTGCCCATTTGCACAGGGGTGAGGATGGGTGTGCTGTGGTTGATTATTCAGGCACCATGGAAGGGAAGAAGTCTGCAAAATCAGTTAAAGGATAGACTTCAGGCTATCCCAGGAAACATGTAAAAATCTAAGATTTATTGCTGGAACCAAATGAGAAAATTGAAAACATGCACCTATATTCATATACATAAAAGATGCAGGCATGGCAACCAATCAAGACCTCCAATTTTCTGAGATCATATAGCTATGTGGTGTGTTGGAAATGAGGTAATATGTTAATGAGAAGAGAGTTAATTGAGAAAAACGTCTATTCAGGTTTGCTGTCTTTCCAATTGACAGTTCCTCATCACAAGGGACTCACTACAAGGTCAAATCATTTAGTATCTGCTCAAATCAAGACAAAATATGTATGTACAAGGGCTAGGTCCCCCTCTTCTGAAGCCTTCACTACTACACTTTCAAAGAAAACACAGATGGATCTAACTCATTATCTTGACCCCAATCTTCCAAATGGATTTCCTTCCTATGAAAATCTACTTCTCTATTACCATCCACCAGTTGCCCAAGCTGGAAGCCTAGGATTCAAACTCAACATACTTCTTTATCCCCACACGCTGGAGCCTAACTTCCAAATATCCTTTGCATTCATATTATTTTCTTCATTCTCATTACCTCATTACCTGAGTTCTGGTCCTTACAGCTGTCAAATGGACTATCTTCCTCCAGATCTATGTCTCCAATGATCCCTCTAAGATCCACCAGAATAATGACTCAAGTATTTTAATATTATAATGGAGCTTTTTACTTTATTTAAAAGAACAATTTTCACTGCTAAAAAAAAAAAAAAAAAAGAGACACAAACAATAAGATATTAGGTTGGATAACTTCAAGTATTCCTTCTGGCTCCTCCATTCCAGGGCTCTAAAATTGACGTTCATGTCAAGAACAAGGAAAACACCATCATCACCATCATTGTGAACAGTGTAGTTATGGTTCTCTACAGCGTCTGACTTCAGCAGGAACAGCTACACAAGTCCCCCATTCCTTTTTGGTTTTCTCATGTCTAATGAGAAACTTTGCAGCCTTAAATCAGAATTTCATGCCATCATCATCAAACCATCAAAGAAGAATCCCTAACTCAATATGTAGGCAGTGTGCTGGAAGCTTTTTGGTATGTATGCCTGTATCCAAAACAGCACCTGGTCAAAGGAGCTATGTTCTATTACAACTTGAGTCATCCTTTTTCCTTACTGGTAATAGTAACAATGTTCTTTATGATGATTCAAGAAAGTATCATAAACTCATGCATTAACAGTACCTCCCTTGTTCTTAGAATATATCCATAATGTATTCCTCCTACCAGAAAGTGGGAGGCTTTGAAGTGCTTATTATATAACTGAAGGGATTATGCAAGTTTTGTTGTTAAATGGACTATTTTTTAAAACGCAATTCAAATACGTTAAAAATCCCAGAGTCAGTATCTAATGGTCACAGAACAAGTAACTATTACACTTGACAATACCTCATATCTAGCATATAGCATATCTAAAAGTCTATATTCAGTTAATAAATACTACACTTAAATCTCTGAGGTGATTATCTCTTTATAGATCTCTAAATATATTTTGAGTGCATACCTTAAAGTCTACAATTCTTCAGACTAATTAAACTGAGAAAATTGCATTTGCAATGGATGATATTCATTTCTATTACAAAAATCAAAAGGTATATACACAAATATATATTTGGGAAATATGTATACATATTTATATATGTACATGTGTATGTATATGTGTGTATATATACACATGTATATGTGTGTATAGGTATACATATACATGTGTGTGCATATATATTTTATATATATATATATTCATCTTTAGGAGAGATTCTGTATCTTTTAGGTATAATCTTTCATTTGCTCTGGATGGAATGAATCTGTTGGTGAACATCTTCTGGAAAAACATTATTTAGTGTGGTTGCATTTTCTGCTTTTTCTAGAAGGATCATTTCTATGAATTTCATGTAGGCAAGTTGATAGCAAGATAAGTTTTATATGTGTAATTTATTTTAAAACACTTTAGTATGAAGAATGTGATACACACATATGTCCAGGTTTCTATCTACACCCTAGGGTCAGCCAATTGTCAATATCAAGAATCCAGGTCAGGTACAGTGGCTCATGCCTGTAAGCCTGGGCAATGTAGCAAGATTCCATCTCTAAGAAAAGACCAAAAAGAAAAAGAAAAAAGAAAGAAAAAATTAGCCAGATCTACACCTGGTGCCACCCGTAGTCCCAGCTACTCAGGAGGCTGAAGTAGGAAGACCTCTTGAGCCCAAGAGTTCAAGGCTGCAGTGAGCTGTGATGCTGTGATCGTGCCATTGTACTCTAGCTTGGGTGACAGAGTGAGACTCCATCTCTAAAAAATAAAATAAAATTATATTCTACTAAACACCCTTCTCTAATCAGAATGACCACACACTTCAAAGCAGCTACTTTAAAGAAACTATTTGGAATTCCTTTACCTCAGGTCATCCGTATGGCATTTTTTTTAAATCAGCACAATGAATGCTAGAAAAAGTAAGCATAACTGAAATTAGTGGTATTCAAAATACGTGAATTGTCAAATATATCTTAAGGAAGCCCCTTGCCTTTGCATGAATACAGAGGATACAGAATCTAGCAGACCCTTTATGTTTTGCCCTTGGTAATGGTCCCCTACCTTTGACGCCTGAATGATCTTGTGTTCTGCTGTGATGATGGCAGGGTTTTATTTGCCTGACACTGAGAGAGGTTTAGCTTAATCCTGTGTTTGACTCAAGTGACTCTTTTGTGCAATGAGTTTTGAGACGTGCCAAGATGGCAGAGATCTGGGACTTCATTGAACTGACAAAAGCGATTGCATGACTGTTCATTCCTATTCACTAGGAAATGTTTAGATGTTTTACAGACTATGGTCTGAGGATTTCTTTCATTAAAATCTGGTAACAAGTCTTGTCAAGGAGTAGCTAATTATCGTCTAACCTGTAGTTACTAGTGGTTAAGATGCACCAAATAGAACCTAATAGATGGATGTGATCAAACTGGCTTAATCTAGTTTATGATAAGTTATTTTCAGCATCAGTCATATGACATTCTTTCAACAATATATTTGACCTAATTAGGTATTTATTAAGTACCTAATAAAATTAATTGAGTAACAGTTTAAATTAAATTAAAATAAACCATATACAAATATGCAGAAAGATTCAATAATTGAAATAGCGTGGTCTTAGTTCATTTTCAATTCAGAAAATCAGACACATTTCCTCTGTCGTTTTGGTACAACCAGATGGAAATCATCACTTCGGTGGACATTTGTGAAGTTGGTATTCAAAAGCAGTTATGTGATTTAGTAAAGGGGGAAAAAATTGGATTTTGAGTCCATGGCTCTCAAATTATTATTTAATAGAGGTTTTTATCTTTGAAAAGCTGAATGCCATTGGCATTTGCTTGCTTTTAATTTATTACTTTGTAAACGAAAGAGTAAAACTAGTCTTATTGATTGATTGATTGGTTCATTTATTTCCTCATTCATTCAATAAATGACAAAACGGGTTCAGCATTCCTAATCAGAAAATTTGAAACTCAAAACTTTATGATATGAATGCTGATATGATGCCCAAAGGAAACTCTCATTGGTGCATTTTGGATTTCAAAATTTCAAGTTAGGAATGCTCAACCAGGTATAATGATAATGCAAATATTCCAAAATTTAAAATAATCCAAAATCTAAAACACATCTGATCCTAAGCACTTTGGTTAAGGGATAGTCAAACTGTTACAATTGCAAACACTATTTATTATGTGTTAATCACATCATACTCTTTAACATATGAAATTTTAAAAACAATCTTGTAAAGTCAATACTTTTATTATCACCATGTTAGAGGTGAAGATGCTGAGGCACACAGACTGTACGTGGATTTCCCAAGGGTTGTAAACTGACCCAAGCCAATTTCGACATGCATAGCTCTTATATTCTTCTTGGTAAACAGTAGTGGTGTCAAAAATTTCAAGTTAGTTAACTTTTCAAGCCTCCGTATCAGGTTTATGACATAATGAAAACAAATAGTTACAGGTTGAGTTGTGTCCCCCCAAAGTTCACATATTGAACTCCTGACCCCTAATACTTCAGAATGTGAATGCATTTGGAGAGAGGACCATTAAAGGAGTGGTTAAGATAAAAAGAGGTCATTAGGATAGCTCCTAATCTAATACAGCTGATATCCCCATAAGAAGAGGAAATTTGGAAACAGACATCTATAGAAGGAAGACCACATGAAGACACAGGGAGAAGATAGCTGTTTACAGGCAAAAAAGAGAGACCTCAGAAGAAACTAACCTTGCTGACACCTTGACCTTAGACTTTTGGCTTTCAGAATTAAGAGAAAATAAATTTCTATTATTTAATTCACCCAGTCAGTGGCACTCTGTTGCAGTTAACACATAAATCTTAGATGATATTTTGATACATGTATGTCACATATTAACTCAACATTTTTTCATATGCACGAAAAAACATCAATTTATACGATCTGTTCTTTTGGCCCAAGGATGTTTAACTCTGTTTTTTCAGATGCTCCAACTGTTACTTTGCAGGATTTCCAGGAGAAAATTCCAAGACAGCACAGGAAGGATACTGTCACACATACAGCCCCAAACTCCAGAGTTTATGGATAGATACCAGATGATTGAAGGATTTAGCCTGATGTATTATCTCTAACTATATATGCTTTACTGGGGTTTTTACACTCTGATCATCAAGAGTGGGAAGTATTCCTAAATTATTTTAGGCAATCCAACTATCTTGAAGGCTTTCAATTTCACCAATGAGAGGTATTTTTTTTTTTAACATTTATCATGTTGATTTATAAGTCATTATTTTTCCATTGTTAAAAAGCCATAATTTGGCAGCCAGTATAGTTGTTAGCAAAGGAATAGCTAATATTGAATAAAAGGAATGATTGTAGCAGCCACCAACGCTATGCCCTTTCGGAAAGAAAGCCCGCTGACTTCTGGATTGTGCATTCATGTTCATGTGGTGGCTGGCCATTTCTCAAATGCACTTCCTTGGATAGCACCTGGACATCGATTTAGTCTAAGTAACACACATACACACTATTCCACTGTACAAGCTGAAGTATTTTAAAGTAAATGGCAAGTATCATGACTCTAGGTGTCTCTAGCTAGCAAGCAATAGCGTTTGGATTTGAACCCAAGAAGTCGTATTAGACATATTGTGCCCTCCAGTCATTGATACATGAAGCACTTATTGGATGATAGTTCACAAAAGATACAGCAAGTTAAAATCCTGAAAATTATTTTATAACCCCACAACAAAATTGAGAGGGAGCTCATATAGACAGAGACTCAGGGAGTTTTTTTTTTTTTGTCTCAAGGGTAGACAGTGAGTATTGAAAGTGAAGAGGCAAGGCAATTTCGGGTGTGCAGCTAGTGCAGTTGCACACAACTTCATGTGCAGATGTACAGAAGGGAGCCATGCTTGGGTTTAAATGCTCTACAGTTGCCATCTTGAGATTCTAAATAGTTTTGTGTTTGACATCGCGTTTTGTGAGTGAAATGTGAGGGGACAATGGATTATGACAGCAAGCTTGGAGCCTCTGTACAGGGGCAGTTTCCTTCTGCCTCTCTATGTCTCCGGGATTGATTCTTAGTTTCCTGCTTCCCTGTTCTCACCCAAGGGGCTGAGGCAACCCCTAGCCCTGGGAAGAATCTGGTAGTAGGTGCTGGGGAAGGTCAGGATCGAGTGTATGCCACCAGCTCTAAATTTTAGAAAGGGACCCTGGACCCTGGATAACTGTGAGATTCTGTATTCACTCTGAGAGTCTGTCTCCATACCCAAGACGGCACAGCATAAGTAGAAGTAACCATATCAGATTTATTAACAAATGAAAGATACCTTGGCACCCCAAGAGAGAGACCACAGGAGAAATGAATTTTTTTTTCTCTCTGTGTTTTGATCAAGGGACTCGACTTTTTCATTTTGCACTGGGTCCTGAAAATTATGTGGCTAGTCCTGTGAAGAGGAGAAACGCCAGGTCTTCTATGAGCATGGTCGGTATTATTTGGAATACACCACGTAGTAAAATTGCTCTACAAAAAGTGATAACTACTATATGGTGCATTCTGAGGCAGGACCAGAGCAGGTTGCAAGGTTAATGCTGAAACTAAACAACTAAGCAGAAGGCTGGCTAAAGGGCAGAAAGGTAGTGCTTGCTTGGTACTGACAGACTTAATATACTCTGGTATGTTTAAACATGCTATAGAAACATAAAAAATTATGAAAGTAGGGCAAATAAAAGCTTTTGTTAAAAAGTTGAATTGAGAAAGAAAAGAGGCTAGCAGTTGATAGTCATTTTTGTTCATTAATTTAATATGCAATTATGAAAAATCTATAATATGAGCTTATAAAAAGAGACTCACTTGAGTCTTCCTTGGACTTTGAGAGACTCAATGAGGAAAGATCAAGAGAATACAAGTGAACTGGAATTAAGCAAACATTGTATTCATAGTACTTCTTCGCTATGGCAGGAGCAGAAACCAATATGTGCCCCAGGTCCATTCATTCAACAAACACGCGCTATTTCTTTCTTTGGCACCAGTTCTTTTCTACCCAATGGCACTGCCCAAAAGGAAAAAGACAAGCATTTTGCTTTGTGCCTTTGGGTGGAGAGCAATCTAGAAGTAAACAATCAAAATTCAACTGCTATGTCAGAGACATACTGCTGGCTGGAGAAACAGAGGAGGAAATAGCTAACACTGCTCGAGAATGATGTGTTGCCAGGTTAAGGAGCCACCAGGGCTCCAGGCAGCCAGAAGCTGCATGTGTCTAAGTGGAAGAGCAGAGGCTGGAGAAACATCTGAGAGCCTTGCTAGGGTTGTTTGGTGCTGGTGATTGGTTCCTGAATCTTGGGCATGTCGTTTACTCTGAATTGATGGAACTTTCATGTTGGCTCTTACTGTAGTTCTAAGCTAAGTCGTGTGACTTGGCAATAGGGAATCTTCAGAAGTATTTTAAGAAAGGGAGTGACATGATCAAAAATGCCACTGGGTGAAGCTTGGAAGGACTTGAAGAGTTGGAATACTGGAGAGAGGGAATCCAGGGGGACAACTGCAAGAAGTGGTAGTAAAAAGGATGATAAAGTCTAACACTGACAGTGGCCATCTGCTCAAGGAAGAAGAATTTTATTTGTGAGAGATTTAGTCATCAGTAACAACTTTATTCCTCAGGAAAATATCAATATCCACTTCATCGATAACAACTTTATTATATACTTTTATATCACATTATACTTTCTTAAATTATTTCTATATTGTTCCATTTGATCCCTATAAACCTTTAGGATAAGTGGTAAATGGTATACTATCATTATTGCCATTGGATACAAAAGATGAGGCTGAAGTCACACAGTCAGTCTATTGGGGCATCAGAATCTCAGACCTCTTAATTGTCACAGGCCTTCCTGTCTACATTTTACATTTTCTGTACTAAGAATCTATACTTTATGCACTTTTCCACATTCTGTGTACTTTTAAAAGTCTCAGTGTTGTGCTCCTCTATCCACCTCTCCAAATTCTCCAAAGACACACAGCTAAGTCTTTTGCAATTCCAGCTTCTAGTTTCACTAGTAAAAGTTCAGAGACATGAAGATACATTCAAAAGGCTATAAGGTGGACAGCCAATGAAGACTGGACTTTAAATCGAAGTTTGAATATGTTCTTATTGTAACCATATAAGTTCATAGGTTAAAACTTTGTTTCATTTTCCCTTTGGCTGAATAGACAATTTCTCAAGATCCAACTTTAATCAGTATTTTATGAACTCCCAGTAAGTATTACACAGAAACCGTACATGTCTGTAAAGTTAAAAAATAATGTTGCCCTAGGTAGTTATGTTGGTGAGCAAAAATCATAGGAGTGTGAAAAGAGGATTGAGACTGAACCACAAACACCTGTTCAGAATCCAAATTGTCTTCCTTAAAACAGCAGCTTAAATGCATTTGGACAAGTTAAATGGTTCTCTATTTTTCCTTCCTTAAGGAAGTACATTTCTTTATGTTAGTTATCAGAAGGCAGTACACACTGAATTATGTGCTGCTCACTACTCAGCCAGTTGCTGGTGGGTATAATGATGCACCTGTTCGTTGAGAAATCCCTGGGATACAAAACTGTTCAGCAAGCAGACATCCTCAGACAGACGGAGGGCCTACAGAATATTCCTGCTGAATTATGCAAGATTTTCTGGTTTATGGTCATTAAAGGCAGTGATAAAGCAGCTGTTGCTGAGTAGGATGTTGTCAAATATCAATGTGAAGAAACAAGATGATTACCCCGGTACCATTCATTACATTACTGTGAGCTCTGTGTTAGTATTTCCCTTATAAATCCTTATTTTGATAAGATTATGAATTGTCTGACTAAATATTTGCCCCAAGCATCACCTTGACGCTAAAGGTCTAAAACAAGATACATGTGCAATATGTGTCTGTGCACTCTAGGCTTTCCATGGAGTTTCAGAAGAAAAAGACTTGAAATAAAGGCTGAAATCATGGGCTTGATTTTATAATTAAAATAAAAATGGAACTGAGCTACTTGTCGACAGTCTGTTCCTTTTCTATTTAGTCTATCTACCAAACTGAACTGGTTTGAACTGGTTCACAATTCAATAGGGAGAAACTGGAAAAGGAAGAATATTGAAAAGATGCACATCTTTTTTATTTTGTTAACATCGCCAGCCTGGGATTTCAGAGATTGTTTATGTTGTCTGATACATGAGTGTTGGGAGAGAGAAAGAGTGTGAACACCTTTAGAGTCACATTGTCCAGCCATGAGGCACGTCTGGCACTTGGAAACACCATGGGGACAGAGTGGTGTACTCAATAAATAACAAGTGAGGGCAATGATGACGGAACAAATATTTGGACACCTCTGTGGCCACAAACAGAGGTAAATGTTTATTGATACAAAAAAAAAAATCAAATACAAAGAACAGGTTTAGGCAACACATAAAACTGAGTGGGGAACTAAAGACTGGACACTATATCTTCATGATATTGGCATCATCTCTAATAGGTACCAAGTAATGCGGTTGGCTGATTTTTTTACAGTTAATTTGATGTGTTTCTTCGGCTTTTATTAAAAGCATTCATAAAAGATGTCATATCAAAAGATAATAAGAAAATATCCCTATAGAGAAATTTGACTGAGTAAGTCCAAATGACAAAGAAAATATCTAGTCTTTTAGAGATTACAAAAACATAAAGCATCCCAGTTTCAGTAGAATTTAACTTCACATTTATGTATCAAATGCACTTAGAGTCTCATGACAATTGAGAAGTTTAGGCAAGTAATTTAATAGGTAATATTTTTTATTCATTAAAACATAGAACCTTAGAGATATCTTAAAAGGAAACTGCTTGAGGATTTATGGCATATAAAAAGAAGGAATTGCCTGCAGCTTTGTAACAATTATTTAGTGCCTATTTATGAGTCAGAACATCTTGTTTTTCAAATGGCTTAGTCTAGTATATAATGGGGAGAATGAGGCATACAAAACACCTCCCTATTTCTAGCAGCACATCTATATGTTTTATATGTTTCTGTCTTCTAGATAGTAAGTCATGTCTTACTAAATTATGTTCCTCCTTAGGTTAGTATTTTATCTTGTATACTGTAGGTGCCCAATAAATGTCTATCTAAGGACTAGATGAAGGAGATGAGTAAAGGAAAGCAGAAGTTCCTGGTGCTGGAGGATAGTAGTGTATGCAAACACAGAGGCACGACCCTGCCCTCGAGCACCATGGGTAACAGAAAGGAAGGAAAGAAGGAAGGAGGGAAGGAAGGAAGGAAGGAAGGAAGGAAGGAAGGAAGGAAGGAAGGAAGGAAGGAAGGAAGGAAGGAAGGAAGGAAGGAAGGAAGGAAGGGAGGAAGGAGGGAAGGAAGGAAGGAAGGAGAGAGGTAGGGAGAGAGGGAGAGAGGGAAGGAGGGAGGGAGAGGGGAAGGGAGGAGGGAAGGGTGGGAGGCAGGGAGGGAGGAAGAAAGGCTGGAAGGAAGGAAGGAAGGAAGGAAGGAAGGAAGGAAGGAAGGAAGGAAGGAAGGAAGGAAGGAAGGAAGGATAGACGGACAGAAGGACGGGAGGAAGGGAGGGAGGAAGACCCTGAGAAGTAAAGTCATTTCCTTTGACACTGGGCATGTCGCAGTGGAGGGACTTGTGTCCTGGTGGTCATTGGAAATTCAGTTCCACAGTTCAGTTTTTCCAATTCAGAAAAGCAGAGAGTCTGCAAACAAAATTTTATTGCAAACATATGGTAAGCTTGTTTAGTGGTAAAACCTGATCTGATTCCACTAAGTCTCTTTAGATTTTTTTTTCTATATATTCCACCTCATAAACATTTTCATAAGTTTTTCAGTAGAAATGTTACTGTGTTTGATTACTAGGCACTGTTCCAGTCCCCAGCTGGGGGTGTTATTTAATGTATACTGTATGTGTACCTTATTACATTTCTAAATTATGACCAACTTTGAATTACTAAAAGCATCCCATTGCCAAGGGTTTCAGATAAAGGACTGTGGATCTGTGTGAGTCCACAAGGGAACATGACATTAAGTCCACTTGTAGAGTTGATTAAATCACTTGCTCAGGTGAAGCAACTCTCCAATTGTATACTGGGGTTTGATTACAAGTGTTTCTAACCTTAAAGTTGTGATTCTTCCCTCTCTTCAAAGAATTATAGTAGCAAAAGTGAAAAAAGTCAACAAATATATGGTTATAAGTTTAGTATTTGCTAAGCATTGCTCTAATTGAATTTACACATAATCTTTATGTAGTCTTGATGTAGGTATTATTTTTATCATAATTTTACAGATGAGAAAAAATCCAGGGAAATTAAACAACTCATGGGAGACCACCAAGTTTGTTAATGTCAGAGGTGAAATTATGAACCTAGATAGTCATTCTCTATACCCAACCAACATACAGTACATTTAAGACAAGGATATGTCTAGGACATTGACTATAAAATGAGAGAACATGAAACCCTTTGAAAAACATACATGAAAAGGAGGGGACAGAGAAAAAAACAAAGAAGGCAACAAGGATGAAAAATGGGCAGAAATTCTTATTTTAAACACTAGGATGGTGGTATCTCAAGAGTATACCTAAGAAGGCGAGGCTTAGTGGTTAAAACCCAGGAGAGCTGCATGGATTATACCCATGGAACTTTGAGAATTTATCTGTTTTGCATAATTTGTTTATACTTTATCATGGGCATGAATTAGTTATTCTCATTGACTTTCTTTCCAAAACCTCTTATTAAAAGTTTCAATGAAATATTATTCTAAAAGTACTTTGGTAAACACACTGTATCGATATAAATAATTGAAATAAGTTATTCATGGAAATGTCTGGATTTCCCATACAGCAGAGTCTGAGGCAGCATGATGTGCTGTTGCTTGGCTGGCCAGCCCTGGAGAGCAGGAGTGATGGACAAGGGGAGTGAGGCAGAGAAAATGAAAGAGGCAACTAAAGAATGCAGCTGATTTCTGGGTCTAGAGAACATCCTCCAAAAAGTCACTTTGTCTCAGTTCAGTGAGGTGGGTGAGGGAAGAAGTAATCTACTGTTCTCATCTCCCACTGGTCAAAGTTTCGCCCTATTGGGCATCCATCAGGTTTCCAGCACTTCCAGGTTGAGGTTGTACAAACTGCAGTAGGATCTTACTTGTTGATGCTCACCTTTTCACATCAATAGAAATACTAGGGAGGTGGAGGATTATGTAGCCTAGGCAGGAGGTGAGGTGGAGGCAGGTGACACTTCCCTACAATTGGTCGGAGTCCATGTGCAGCAAGGCACTCAATAGCAGCTGGAACAAGAGACAGGCAAGATAAACAGGATCTGAAGTCATTGGTGATATGTGGTCTAATGGGTCACCGTTGCATGTTAAATGACAGTTCCAGACTATGACCTGCTGTACACAAGGTAACAATGTAAATAGGGAGCTATGCATCAGTGTAGTTGGGCAATAGTTAGGGTTCTCCAGAGAGAGACAGCGACAGCAGCAGTACAATGAATGGATGGATAGATAGATAGATAGATAGATAGATAGATAGATAGATAGATAGATAGATAGATGAGGGGATTAATTAGGGGAATTGGCTCATGTAATTATGAAGGTTGAGAAGTCCCACAACAGGCTGTGTACAAGCTGGAGATGCAGGGATTCAGCAATATGGCTGGCTCAGTACAAATTTGAAAGCCTCAGAATCATGGAAGCTGATGGTATAACTCTTAGTCTGGAGCTGAAGTCCTGAGAACTTGGGAAGTGGGATTGGTGGGCTACTAGTGAAAGTCCTGGAGTCCTGAGGCTGGAGAATTTTAAGTATGCGTGTCTAAGGACAACAGAAGAAAGGTGTTCTAGCTCTGAGAGAGAGAGAAAATTTGCCTTTCCTCTGCTTTTTTTGTTCTATCTAGGCCCTCAGCTGATTGGATGGTGTCTGCCCATCTTGAGGGCAGATCTTCCCCATTCAGGCCTTTGACTCACATGCCAATTTCCAGAAACACCCTCACTGACACATCCAGAAATCATGCTTTGCCAGCCAAGACAGTAGAATCCTTACCTGCACTCTTTCATAGGAGTAGTTGCAAATTCTATATGACTATGAAGTTTAGAGATTATCTTTTTACCTAAAGTAACACGATCTGATAAAATTTTGTTTCATAAACTCTATAAGTAAATTAAATTTTCAGAAATGGGTTCTTATTAGATAATCTGTCTTTCATTCTTTCTGTCCTTTGTTTTTTCTTGCAATTTGTAAGAAATTTCCTTGACATTTATGAAGTGACTATAATAAACAAAAGGGAAAATTTATTTTGAAAAGCTTAAAACACATGAGTGGCTACTAATTGGAACCTTTGCGTTTTAGCTCTCTGACATACCTGAGGACATTTTCTAGCAGAGATTATTTATTTCCCCTGGATTTTAATTTCTTTTCTGATGATCTGGCTATTTATTACCCTATCAAAGGCATTGGAATTAAAGAATGAGGGTCATTTAAGTGCCTGAAAATACATCTTTAAGATATACTCCCCCCATCCCCACCATAGAAATATCATGAGCCTTAGGGTGTCACTTAGAATCTTTACCATGTTGGGAAGACTCCGTTGCTCCCACTGCTTGACTTTCTCCAGCAATCTTGGTAAACAGCACCTATTCATCTGGATGGAATGGACAGAAGCTCATATAGGAAACTGGGTTATCCTTGCAAAGGCCTAAATGAGATGATTGCCACTGGAAAGCACCAATTAAATTGAATGTTATAAGGGTGACAAGGTCAGGAGCTGTGCTGTGACCTAACAGATGCCCTCAGTGTGTGTTGTGAATTATGCCACAGGATCCCCAGCTGTGAGGTTTTCTCTTATCCGTAGACTGTGGGTTATACGATGCAGCACACTGGAGGCAGGATCCATAATATGGAAGTGAAAAGCCTGGGCTTTTGTGTAGGCTGAGCTGGGTTTGAAGAGCAGTTTCTCCTGTTTAAAATTAATCCCCAACAACTTCTGTTATCAAATTGTTATTCCCACCCTTTATCTATCTTGCAGAGTTGCAAGAGGATAAATGTGGTAATACAGTTAAAGTTCTTGAGAGCCCTCAACAAGTGGTTATTGGCATAAAGTTATCAAAAACCCAAATTTATGTAGATATTTCAAGAGCAAACAACCAAACTCATGCCTTTAGCAGTTTTTAAGGTTTTGATTCAATTCCTCCCTTTGTACAAAAAATAAAGAGAAAAACAACATTGCTGCCAAACAGGCAATAATCAGCTTCACAACCTTGAAAGATGCTTTTTAATTTATCATTTTCCACTTGTACTGAGAATACATTCACATGATGAAAGAGCAGATAAAACATTTCCTTTGCTATTGAGATAATAGCAGCCACAATGATGTCCTATAGCCCAGCCTCAACTCTCTTGACAAACTTTAAAACATACTACAGACTCCATTGTTAAAGAACATGTATGCAAAATCAAGAAATCCAACACTTTTCAAAGTAAACCTTTGCCCCACCATTTGCTGTCAATTCTTTTTTTCTTCCTCTATGAATCCCAGAGCTAGTTCTGGAGTTACATGGTAATATCAAATCTCCATTTTGTGAAACAGCCTTTCCTTCTGCCCCTGAAAATCACTCAGTGGATTCCCTTTGCACTTGGGATACAATTTGAGCTCCTTTACATGAATTCCAGGGCCGTCCACATTTGTACCCTTCCCACATCATCAAACTCTAGTTCACAGCAGAGGCTTCATACCTAGGAGATGTTCAGTAAATAGCTGGTGTCTGACTAATGATCTTCCTCTTATTAATTCACCTCTTGCTGTGCACTCTAGTCATATTAGACTCCTTTATGACACTCATCCTCCCAAACACACTCATAAGTCAAGGTCACAGCACATGCTGTGAACTCTGCCCCCTCCTAGCCACGCTCCATTCCCCCTTTGCATTCTATACTACTCAAGACTTGGTTTAGATGTTATTTCAAGGAAATATTCTCTGATTGCTGGTCTAGAATAGGTCATTCCTCTATAAATGCCATACAGAATTTCTCACCATTTCTACTATTCCAGTTTACAGTAATCAAAGGTTTGCTATCTGACTTTCTGCTATGCAGCAAAATCGTGGTACATAGCTGTATGAACCATGGCTTTTTATTTTATGTATTTTGATGCTTTGACATCTGGGACAGTGTTATCACTGGAGGGATGGCTCCTTTAGGGTTACCTGGTTCCTAGAAATAAACCACTCCTAGCTCCTCTAATATGCAAGCCAACCAATCCACAGGCAGCGTCTTAGATCACCTTCTCTAGCAGGCTGTCACACTCAGGACCATTTCCAATCACTCAAAGCCGTGTACCATACAACGAAGGACAGCTCTTCTGCCCAGAGCCTGCTGAACTTATTGAAACCTAAACTTTCTGCCCTATGCTTCTCCTAACAGAAACCACATTAAAGACTCTTGCCTGCATTTTCACCAGCCCCCTCTGCCTCCTGTCAGACCCCAGTACTTCCGTGTGGCCCCATGGGGTGGCCTGTCCCCTCCTCATGGGATATGTGAGTTTAACAAGCTATCTTTTCAACGGCAGTTGTCTCCATGTTTAAAAAATAATGAAACTTACATTTTAAGCAGCAGAGATTTAACTTTTTTCTTTCACGTTGCATTTCCAGTCCCTACTATGGCACCTGTAAAAGTAATAAATGCCAAATAAATAAATAAACACACACATATACATATATACACAAACACATTTCAAGTATTATTTATGTAATCAACTATGGTAAACAAAATGTATAATATTTATATATAAATATAAAATGTTCACATTTCATTCACTAAATATATAAAATGTGAATGTTTTGATGGCAATTGGAACTTACTTCTCTTTGCCTAATTTCTATTAGTTATAGTTTTTACATTTTCTTCTAAATTGTGTACTTCCAACGTTGTAGTTTGCTTGTAACAGAACTACCCTTGTTCCCAAGTTAGAAACTTAATTCTTCATTCTTTGATGGCTCTTAGACCTTCATCACTTGACAAAACATTTGATTGAGAATAAAATGTGTTTTATACTGACATATAAATACTGTTCATTATGATTGTAGTTAAATAAAATTAAATATAACTGCAACTGTCTTGTGATCTGACATAGTTGTGGGTGATTTACATGTAGAAGTATTTTAGGAGATGAATAAAAGCAAAGACAGTCTATTTTGGATGTTCGGGTTGGCAACATTCATATCTCTGCTGGTCACACCTGCCATATGTTGGCTTCTCTTTCCTCCAACTGTTTTCTTTCCTAAGAGTGACTTCGAGGCAGGAGACATCACTTCCCACTTCTGGATCTGAGAAGTGCTCACGTTTGCATATCAAGCAGTTTGCCATTTTCCTGAAGTATCTCTATGCTGTGTTTTAGTCTCAGTATGCTTTCTTGTGATAGTCGAAATATTCATCAACTGAGCCACTTCCTCCAAGTGCCAAAAAGCAAATGTTTTGGTTCCTTCAAATTTCTGTATCATGGGAATTTATACCTCCTGAGGAAGGCTGGCATGAGTGGATGGCCCGCCTTCTTTAGTGGGTGTTCACACTCAGGGCCACTATCTACCATTTCCAATCTGTCAAAGCCAGGTACCAGACAACTATGGATGTCCCTCTGCTGAACTTATTCAAACTAATCCTACTCAAACTAAGCCAATCCTAAACCTGCTACCCTGGATTTGAGTTGTTTGAGAAGGCAAAATGAAACTCTTAAGACCACACCGTAGGCAAAAGGAAAACTCTATTGCCTGTACCCAATAAAATGAACTTTATATCTGTAAGACCAGACCCAGAACAGAGTTATGTGCGGGGTAAGGCTGTTAGAAGTACAAACAGGAGCATCATATTGGAGCTTCTTTTCTCGCTTATTTTTTGAACCCAAACATTGTCAATAACCGAATATCCCCCAAAGGTAAAGATGAACATTTCAGTTACCAACCAAGATATTATTTCCTAGGTTTCTCAGAATGATTTTCCTTGCTCCTTTCCATTTTCTCTCTAACTCTCATTTTTTCAGTCTTCTTTCTTCTCTTTTGATGCTGCCTGCTTGATACCTATCAACATGCATAAAGTAATTCCTTTAAAGTTTTAGCTACTTTAAATAATTAAAACAAAATCTCTTGGGGCAAGAAGGAGTAATAAAAATGCAAGTCATGATTTTCACTTTTAATGATATGATTATAAATAAAACGAATATGAATAAGAGCCACTAAACCCACTGGGATGTTTTGTCTACTACCAAAGTGTTGTATTAGGGGTATTGCATTTTTAACATTGCCCCATTTGGGCCTTATAACAGTGTCTCTAGGTGTTACACATTCATCAACTTAGGAAACTATATATAACTATACATGCTGGGATTAATTCACATAGAACTTAACAAAATTGCCTAGGGGAGTCAAGACAGAACCAGCATGTCACAAGATCCAACCAATTCATGATCTGAAAACAGAGAAGCAAAACTAGATAAGAAAAGAAGTCCCAGACAGGAAAGGGGTGTGCTAAAGGTATGGAATATCCTGAGATAGTTGAATCTTAAATGCAGAAATTTTTGACAAAGTGACTGTAGCCTCAATCATGGTCCCATAGGAAGTCATTTGGGACATATGTCTATCCCTTACCAAGATTTTTATTGATAGTGATGAGAAGTCTGAGGAGAATTAAATCCACAAAATTAAATGTAAGCTATATACCAGAAGCTTTGAAAGCAACCAAATTAAAAAGACGTGTGATTAAGAATTCACCCTGCATCTAAGACAGTCTGGCTACTCTGGACTGCCCTGCTTCCTCCTCACTTCATCCTACCCACTTCACTGAAACCACAGTTTCTAGACTTTGCCCTGCTGGCTAAAAAGTACTTTTTTCGCCCTGGCCTATAACAGAGATTGCTAAGTACTAATAGTATTCATTTTCTTCTGTTTGATTTTTTTTTTTCAGATTTCTCTGAAGAGACAGTAAGTCCATCCAAATTCTTAAACACCTTAAAACAGGTTTGGCCGTGTGACTAGCCAATAAGATCTAAATGAAAGCCTCTTAGTCCTTTTTGAAAGGTTATCGAAGCTGAGAAGGATACTGTTTTGTACTCTCTAACTTCCTTTTCTCTGCTGCCTGTACTGGAGATGTAATGGCTGGAATCCCTGCAGCTATTGCAGACTAAGAGGTATGTGGATAATGGAAAACATTTGTGTGGAAGTAGAAAACTATAAGAAGCTTAGGCCCTGGTGGTACTATGCAGAGCCATCAAACAGCCTTAAACTGCTGTTCCCAGAATACTCTTATATAGGAGAATAAATCTTAGTTGTTTAAAGCAATGTAATAATGCTTTTTCAGCTATTGGCAGCAGCTGAAAGCAATTTCTAACTAATATCAATCCTGGTTTCTAAATTCTTTGTCTTTGTAGCCTAACAGCCTAAATTCATTTCAAAAACAGCCTTAAAGTGTTCACTTCCGATTTCCCACCCTTTCCAACCTTGTCTATTTCCTCTGTAACCAGCTCTCTGATTTCTTGTTTGGTGTGTTTGTGACTCCTCTGGGTAGACATGACTTTCTTTTTCTTTCTTTCTTTCTTTCTTTCTTTTTTTTTTTTTTTTTGAAACAAGGTCTCGCTGTGTTGCCCAGGCTGGAATGCAGTGATTTTCTCTTTAAGTGCACAGTTTTTGCAGTCAGAACAATATGGGGCCAAATTTCTTGCTAATCATGTTATCTGGGACAATTCACTTAATGTCTCCGTGTCTGTTTCCTCATCTGTTCAGTGCGGCTGCCAATAGGGAGGGCTAGATGAGAGCATACGTGTAAAGAACTTAGAACTCAATAAATTCGTGCTCAATAAATTAAGCTATTATTTGAAATATTTTGACAAGTTTTGCACTCTCACTGTAAAATTTTATGGAGAATCATGAGTCTAGTCAGAGCAGTTTTACTTAATCAAGCAGACCCCTGTCTATCCTAAATCTCTTCCCTGAGGTGATACCAGTGGGCCGTGTATTTGACAGCCAGTGCTTAAAGACATATGTCATGCCTTTTTAGAAGCTTGGCGTTTTTCCTCTGTGTGACTAAGGGGCCCCTATTTTTTCAAACTTTCTTCACACAACTTGCTTTAACAATGCTTAACACTCTGATTGAATTGATGATACTAAATGAGGGAAAGGAGGGAAACAATTTTGAATAAAAAAATATTAGAAATAATTAATAGTGCAGGCCTTAAAGTCACTGGCTTTGGACTCAGGGGGACTTAATTGTGATGCTGAGTTTTTCTTTCATTAGCTGTGAGAGAATTATGCCACATAATAAACCTTTCCGAGCCTCAGTTTTTTTTTCACCTATGAAGTGTAGATAATAATAGTTGTGCATAGATGGTAGTGATGGAACTCAATTGAAATAATGCACACGGTATACCTGGTGTGCTCCTGGAGCCTCTCATATGCTCAATGAATCAGAACTATGAGTTCTGCTATGAGTAAAAGTGATAATGCCAATAAAGAAAATCAATAATCACACATCATGGGAGACTGATAGTTTATCAGTCCATTTAAGATCTTCCAGATGTGATCATTTATTTTTAAATTTTTATTTCACTAGTTTATGGGGATGTAGCTGGTGTTTGGTTGCATGGATACGTTCTTTAGTGCTGATTTCTGTGATTTTAGTGTGCTCATCACCCAAGCACTGTATGCTGTACCCAATAAGTAACCTTTTATCCCTCACATTCCTCCCAACTTTCATTCCCGAGTTCCCAAAATTCATTATGTCATTCTTATGTCTTTGCATCCTTATAACTTAGCTCCCACTTATAACTGAGAACACGCAATATTTGGTTTTCCATTCCTGAGTTACCTTACTTAGAATAATAGCCTCTACCCAGCTCCATGCAAGTTGCTGCAAAACACATTATTTTGTTCCTTCTTATGGCTGAGGAGTGTTCCATGGTGTATATATACAACATTTTCTTAATCCACTTAATGGTTGATGGGTACTTAGGTTAGTTCCATATCTTTGCAGTTGTAAATCATGCTGTTACAAACATGCATGTGTCTTTTTCATATAATGACTTATTTTCCTTTGGGTAGATACCCAGTAGTGGGACAGCTGGATTTAATGGTATGTCTACTTTTAGTTCTTTAGGGAATCGCCATACTGTTTTCTATAGTGGTTGTACTAATTTACATTCACACCAGCAGTGCAAAAGTGTTCCCTTTTCGCCACATTCACACCAACATCTATTGTTTTATGACTTTTTAATTACGGCCATTCTTGCAGGAGTAAGATGGTATCTCATTGCAGTTTTAAATGTGCAAGCAAGGACAATTGATACAATGGTATAAAAAGTGTTAAGAAATGGAGCAATAAGAAATACAAGCATGTTCATAACTACAAAACTTTTGGAAAGCTAGAGAAATAGAAATTCATGCTTGAGTTAGCACTTAAGCATCAGGATCATTTCTTCATTTTGTTTTCCCTACATTCACCTGTTTTAGATTGTTTTATATCAGGTTTGTGGAGAAAATGTTTTGAAAAACTTTGAAAGAGCAGCAAATAGAAAGATCAATAGATTTAGAAAGATAGAGGATGATAAAAATGTAGTTGAAATGATATAAACCTGAATTATTAAGGAGAAAAGAGAACATTATAGTTTTGTTTGACTTATTAGAATGAAACTAGGTTGGAGGAAGGAGCTCAGCTGCACTATATACTAGCACAAGCTCTAGGGCATATAGACAGCAAAAATTTTGACTATGTAAAAAATAAATACATATCAGTGTTCTCTGATGGCTTTCAAGTTGCATAGTCAACACTCCAAAGGAAAGGTAGAGAAAGGACTTCCCAAAACCTCTTTAAAATACCTGCTAAAGATACCTTTAAATAAGAAAACCTTAAGTTTCATATCTCAAGAGAAACTTTCAGAATGGAACCCTTTGCTTCTTAGAAAACTGAAGGAGATTTTGGATTCCCTTATGCTACAGCAGACTGGCAGGGCAGCCTCAGAGAGATGGAACTGGTGATTCCTGGAGAAGAATCTCAGTATGAACTCCTGGGCTGGCGGGATGGAAGAGTTATAGAACGGGAAGACAGGATCTCAGTTCAAACCATTCCAGCTCCTCTCACACTGGCAACAGTTCCAGCAAAGTAAAATGTTTAATGTTACCATTAAACATTCTTGGTAGAGCCTGAAGAGCAGAGAGTTACTAAATAGAAACAATGACAAAGAGAATCCATATAGGAATTTGCTTATTCCTCTGAACAAGCAGGTTGCTCTCCCCTAATCTGTATAATCAACAATAATGAACAATCAAGAAAAGCCAGAAGAGGATTTTACTAGTCCATTTTCTTACTGCTATCAAGAAATACCCAAGACTGGGTAATTTATAAAGAAAAAGAGGTTTATAATCTGTATAATCTGTATATCAACATTAACAAACAATCAAGGAAAGCCAGAAGAGGATTGTATTAGTCTATTTTCTCACTGTTACGAAGAAATACCCAAAACAGGGTAATTTATAAAGAAAAAGAGGTTTAATGGACTCACAATTCCACATGGCTGGGGAGGCCTCACAATCCTGGTGCAGGGGGAAGGGAGAGCAAATGTACATCTTATATCATGGCAGGCAAAAGAGCATGTGCAGAGGAACTGCCCTTTATAAAACCATCAGATCTCATGAGACTTACTATCACGAGAACTGCGCTGGAAAACCTGTCCCCATGATTCAGTTACCTCCCATGGAGTCCCTCCCACAACACATGGGGATTATGGGAGCTACAATTCAAGATGAGATTTGGGTGGGGACACCGCCAAACCATCTCAAGTGTGAAACTGGCATGCAGCGAATTTTTATTCTAACCTTATGATGGTACAGTTTGAAGCTGTTTACTATGAAAATCTTTATACCTTCACAATAATATGGAGTACAATGAGTCTTAAATACCTGTACCACAGCATCAAAAGCCACTCACATGTTGCCACCCTTGGTTCATCTATTTCCTACTATCTTTTATTTTGTCTACTGGGATATATTAAAGTAAGTCTAAAGCATCGTACAAATTTATTCTAATCATTTCAGCATGAATATTTTATATCTATCTGTTTATTTAGCTATCTACTATCACATGTAACAAATTTTAAAGTAATTACTTACTATTATCTAACACGAATATTTACACTTTTCCAACTGTCTTATTTTATCTTTCTTATTTTACTTTTTATTTACTTTTTTTTTTTTTTTTGAGACAAGGTCTCACTTTGTGGCCCAGGCTGGAGTGCAGTGGCACAATCTCGGCTCACTGCAGTCTCTGCCTCCCGGGTTCAAGCGATTCTCCTGCCTCAGCCTCCCAAGTAACTGGGATCATAGGCGTGTGCCACCAGGCCTGAATAATTTTTGTATTTTTAGTAGAGACAGGGTTTTGTCATGTTGACCAGGCTGGTCTCGAACTCCTCATCTCAGGTGATCCACCCGCCTCGGCCTCCCAAAGTGCTGGGATTATGTGTGTGAGCCACTGCGGCCAGCCAAAAAATCATTTTATAATTAAAGTTCTTTAAATATGAATCCAACAACATTTACTCCTTTTATTTAGTTGTTACATTTTTTATACCTCTTTCATGCATTTATTGTTGAAGAAATTAGATTAATTGTCCTCTAGATTTTTTTACCTTCTGTTATTGTTTAACGTGTTCCTTGCTCATCTGCATTTCTTGTAGCCTAGAGATTTCATTTAAAGCTTGCTTTTCAAAAAATAAATAATACTTTAATTGTGATGCTGTGACATTATATTTACATTAAACCTCCTTCAAAGGCAAACAATGTCTGACATTTCAATTTTGATGGATCCAGGTGGGTAACAGTCAGATCCCTTCATTATCAAGTTCCCCATTACTTTTATCTAATAGTTTACTATTGACTTATGGAGATTGAATGAACTAGTTATTTCATTCTAGTTTTTCTATTTCTAAGATTTTCTTTTTCCCTATTTCTAAAATTTCTTTGCATTATCAGCTGGATTGCTATAAAGAAAAATTTCCCTTATCTATTAGATGACTTGGCTAACTTGAACCACAGTTCACACCAGACATTAAGAAAAGTTAGCATTTTATATTCTTTCCCTTTAATTCATCAACTTAAAGAGCAGTGAGTAGGTGACCTAGCAGACTCTGATAATGTTCAGAGAGTTTTATTTTGTTTTTCTCTTGCTGCTTTTAAAGTATTATCAATTTATGATTTTAACAAATTGTATGACATTTAAATTGGTCACAATCATTATTAATGATAATCAATCATAAACAATTTAATCATAAACAATTTCATGTTGGGCATGGTGGTTCACACCTGTAATCCCAGCACTTTGAGAGGCCAAGGTGTGTGGATCACCAGAGGTCAGGAGTTCAAGACCAGCCTGGCCATCATAGTGAAACCTCATCTCTACTAAAAATACAAAATTAGCCGGGCATGGTCGTGTATGCCTGTAATACCAGTTGCTTGGGAGGCTGAGGCAGGAGAATCACTTGAAGCTGGGAGGCAGAGGTTGCAGTGAGCTGAGATCGTGCCATTTCACTCGAGCCTGGGCAACAAGAGCGAAACTCTGTCTAGGAAAACAAAAAACAAAACAAAAAAATTCAAATACATGAAAAGTGAAAACAGGCAATAGTGAACGCCCATGATCCCAGAATCAAGCTTCAAAAATTGCAGACTCATAGCTGAACTTATGCCCCATCTATATATTCTCACTGCTCCTCCAGCCCTTTGTTGAAGCACTTCCACGTGAAGAAAACCCAGCAGGGGCCAGCACATGGCTTGGAACATACGATTTCCATGACTTACTCCTGCGAATGGCCATAGTGCTAGATTTATAATTTTCCATTTGTTTTAGATAGTGAACATTACATGAATGGAAGTATCTAAATGTACACAATGCACCAAAAAAGCAATTTTTTGTATTGTCTGTAACATCTACTTCTAGATTCTCGATTTCCACTCATTGGCAAAGGTTGTTAGATGTTGAGGGGAAGGGTTGAGTGAGTTGCCAATTAAGTACAACAATAACCTTCCAGTTTGAGTTTCTCCTGAGCTAACAGGATAATTTGATTGAATATGCAGTAAGTTCAAAGATCACTTTCTCTGTTAGGGTTTCCTTAGACTGAAATTGATGTACAGAAGCAGCTTTTCATTCCTCATTAAGTAGACAAGAGAGAGGAACTTTTAATTTTACAGGCATTGCTTGGGGGCTCTTTTTAGTCACTAGTGTCATGGTGTTGTTTTGCACTTAATCTACTCAGGTGCTATTGGAGTCCTATTGTCCCTTGGGTTGTCCCCACTGGCCACTGATAAATTTCCTTGTCCCTATCATATTTTTTCACTTTGGGAGGTCCCTAGATATTGTGGCATCTGTAGCCTGACACTGTGTGTATTCAGACTATCAGTCGTCTTTGCATCTATATGGAGCCTGGGAAATGTTGGCTGCTTTTTGTGAACCACTAGAGAGTGTCCACTGCTTTGAGAGGAGTCCCTCTGTGCCACTCATGTGGTCACTTTCCTCAATCAGTTTACCCTCCCACAAAAATATTTTGTAAGCACCCCTCATCTTTGGGGTTTCCTCTCAATTTATCTGAGGTTTCTACCTTGCTAGAAATCCCCTCTTCCCCATGTCTGCCAACTACATCCAGTCCAAAGAAGCCAGGCTCAAAGGGTCAATTTTAGTTGGTTAGTACAGTGAAGATAAAAACACAATTTCTACTACTAAAGATTTTTTTTAACAACAGTTATCTTTTCCCAATTCTTTACACTCCACAGTGAGTTCTATAGGAAAAACAAACGTGTCTTCACACCCATATCCCCAAAGATTGGCACAATACCAAAAGTATTTTGAAAATACTACACAGCCATTGAAAAGAACAAAGTCATGTTCTCTGTAGCAACATGGATGCAGCTGGAGGCCATTATCCTAAGTGAATTAATGTAGAAACATATAACCAAATACTCCATGTTCTCACTTATAAGTGGGAGCTAAACATTGGGTACTCATGGACGTAAAGATGGGAACAGTAGAGCCTGGGAACTACTAGAATCGGGAGGGAGGGAGGGCACAAAGGTTGAAAAACTGTTGCGTGTCATGCTCACTACCTGGGTGATGGGATTGTATTAGTCCATTCTCATACTGCTATAAAGAACTGCCTGAAACTGGGTAATTTATATAAAAAAGAGGTTTGATTGATTACCAGTTCTACAGGCTGTACAGGAAGCATGGCTGGGAAGCCTCAGGAAACTTACAATTATGGCAGAAGGCAAAGGGGAAGCAGGTATATCTTACCATGGCAGAGCAGAAGAGAGAGAGAGAGGGAAAGAAGGGGGAAGTGCCACATACTTTTCAAACAATCAGATCTTATGAGAACTCTATCTCAAGAACAGCAAGGAAGAAGTCTGCCCCCATGATCCAATCACTTCCTACCAGACCCCTCCTCCAACACTGGGAACCACAACTCAATGTGAGATTTGGGTGGGGACACAGAGCCAAACCATATCAGAGATCATTTGTATTCCAAACCTCAGCATCATGTCATACACCCATTTTAAAAATCCGTATATGTACCCCTTGAATCTAAAATGAAATTTAAAATTGTTTTTAAAAATATTTTGAATACAAAAATAGCTGATGGATGAATAACCTTACAGAGGACTGTCTACCTGCAGGGGCAGAATGCTTCACTCCCCTCTTACTGAGGTTTCCCCTTTACCATGTTGCTGCCATCTTTAGGCACACAACTCTGTACCACCAGGATGGCTCCCCCACGTTTCCCTTTACAGCAGGCCTTGTCTTGCTCTTCTCTTCATTAATCAGTGGAGTAATTCTGTAGAAAGGTCAAAGAGATCTAACCATCTGTACCTCCCTCTGAGACATTTTTCTTTCCTCCCTAATCCTAATACAGATCGATTACCTCCTCTTAATATTCAGTTCAAGAAATATGTTTTCCTTTCTTATCCCTTGAACATTAGTGCAGAACGCCAGCCTTATATGACATATTCACAGTATTTACATGCAAATCCAACTTTTTACAGGATTTATAATGTTTGCTTAACAGGGTAAGAGGTTTTCAAATGCTTAGATAATTTTAATGTTTTAGCAATTTAGAGAAATTATGTGGTGAAAATGTATATTTTTGTAGACAAATAAAAATCGGAGGTAGTATAAACCATTGAGAAGCTCTGCTGAATTATCTTTTTCTGAAAGTGTTGAGTGATTCAAAGCATGTTCTCAAATAATTTCCTTCTTTTTAAGAATAATATTTAGTTCAAAACTGTATTATGGAGACCTTTCAATTTGCAGGGCATTTTGTTAGAAGCAAGGAATACAAAGATAAATGAGTCTATCCCTGCCTTCACATAACTTTTATTTTAGTAAGAAAAATAGACTGGAAAGGATATCTTCATATCTTCATATCTTCAATATAGTGAAGCAACTTTTTTCTTTTTTTTTCTTTTTTTTGAGAAGAAGTCTCACTCTGTCTTCCAGACTGGAGTGCAGTGGTATGATCTTGGCTCACTGCAATCTCCGCCTCCTGGGTTCAAATGATTCTCCTGCCTCAGCCTTCTGAGTAGTTGGGATTACAAGTGTGTGCCACCACACGCTGCTAATTTTTTTGTATTTTTAGTAGAGGCAGAGTTTCACCATGTTGGCCAGGCTGGTCTCAAAGTCCTGACCTCAAGTGATCTGCCCACCTCAGTCACATAAGGTAAGCAAGTTTTATATCATTAATTTGAACTTGGTGTTGTGGGACTGCAGGAAGGAAGAAGTAAATCAAACAAGCAGCAGAGGATAAGAGAAGTTGTCTAAAGGTTAGGAGAATTATGATTTAGCCTGGTGACGTAAGGAGTGTGCTGGAAACTCCAGCAAAGGAAAAATATGAGCAAAGGCCCAGAAGAATAAAATAGCATGGTGAAAGGAAAAGTGGCAGGGGTCTGTTATGGGTGAAGTGCAAAGACCAACGAATGAAGGGTATTGGAAGGGCCTAAAGAGAAATGCAGGGGACAGTTATCACAGAAGACCTCACCTTTGAGGATAAGCAGTGCAGGCATTATCCTGGAATATATGGTTGGAGTTCTATACATGTTTGGAGCCACAGAGGATATAGTTAGAAAGAAAGGCAAAGACCATACCATGGGCAATCTTTTTTATGTTAAAAATTGTGAGCTTTAACCTATAGGAAATATTCAGCCACTGAAAGTTTCAAAGTGAAAAAACGTAGTAAGTTCTGCTTTTTAGATTAATTACTCTGGTCACATTGTAGGGGATAGATCGGAAGGATATGAATAGAAACAGAAATACTAGTTAGAAGATACTAACTAATAATAAACTAACTAATACTAGTTAGTTCATTTTTACATAACAAGAGGGATTACTGTAGGCCTAAGGAATTGGAAGAACTGGAATTATGCCTTTATTTAGATTTTTAAAAAGTAAGATCTGGTAGGTGGAGAGCAAGTAGAAGACTTCATGGGAAAGAGGTATACGTAGCTTTCACAAAAGCAGAGGGGATGGAATAACATTGAGAATTTGGGGAATAGTGAGGGAACTGATTACCTGAAGCAGTGCCTTTTTGTGGAAAATGAGCCTTGAAACCAATGCAGCTTATTTACAAATATGTACCTATTTTGGAAAATATTCTCTCCTTCCCTCTCTCTCTTTCTGATCTATTGTCTATCTATCTATATATCATCTATCAAGTTTACTAATTCCAAGTTGAATCACAGAAAGGAAAAAAAGATGAAGAAGGGAATACTGTATAAAAGTAACAGCCTCTGTGATGTCCTGGAGGCAAATATTTGTAATTTTTTCACTTTTAAGTGAAGGATTACTCATCCTTGATACTCTATTCTGCACCTGGGACTGATTTCTAGTCACAGATACAAAAACCCAGGAGGAAGTTGGATAAAAGCAAAACCTCCATGACATACATGACCACACATGACAGCCACATGGTAAAACCAACAGAAAGGAAGCCATTCTAATTCCATTAGCTAAAAACGTCTCCTTAATAGGTAGCCAGACTCTGTTCTAAGAAAATATATCTCATGGGAGCACTCTGGGTAAAATCATATTCCATGAAATAATCACCAGACATGAAAATTCCTACAGGTTAGTTTGGAAAATTATTGCAATGGATGAAGTTGGTGTATATGCCAAATTAGAAGTAAATTATTAATGAGAAATTGCATACATATACTTAAAATTCTCATTTTACCATTAACAAGGAAAGAAAATTCAATTTGAAAGCTTTCAATTAAACGTCAGTTAGGAAGGATTTCATGTGTTATAGGAAATTGAATCTTAATGCTTCTTAATTTATTCCACTAAGTTCTGGGACAATATGGATTATGTAGCCCTCAAGAGCAAAAGGAGTCATTCAGCGAGGTTGAGTTCCGGAGTAGTGCTTTCTGGCAGGCCTTTTGGCACACAGAAATGGGAACTTGATGGCCCATGAGAGCAATGGCCAGGTTTCTCCTTCAGTGAATCGGAGAAATGAGCTCCTTGGCTTAAACATCAGGAGTAAGACATTTACCTGGAATATTTCACCTTTTCATGGAATTTCAGCTTGTCAGCAACTGAGACTGATAAGGATTGGGAGGAGGAAGAATTTCACGTTGTATTCAGATGAGCCAGGAAAGGAGTTCAGCTCCTTCTGAATTTGACACTGATCAGAGAGGTAGGTTAACCCTTACCACCACCTGTATTTATTTCCTTTTTCCATTCTTTTTGGTTGGGAATAAAAAAGATTTAAAACTTTGACTGTAACGACCTGATACAATAAATCTCCATTCCAATTCTCTACCTATCGATCTATCCATCCATCCATACATATATAAATAATATATACACACACACACACACACACACACACACTAAAAAACCATCCGAAAATTCACCATATTGAGATTTTTCTGTTAAGATTTACCTGGTCGTTTTCCAGTAGAGACTAATGGAGCTACACAAATTCAACCTGTGACGTTCCTCTGCATTTAAAATATATCTATAAAATGGTGTCTGTGGGCTCTCTGCTCAGAATCATTTATTTTTTGATGGGTGCAAATGATGAATAAAACATTATGAGCTTTCTCTTGTGTTAATTCTGGGTGTGACTGTCAATTTCATGTGTCAGCTTGGCAAGGCATGTTACCCAGATATTTGGTCAATCACGAATCTAGATGTCACTGCAAAGGTATTATTTAGATGAGATTAGCACTTAAATCAATAGACTTTGAGCAAAGTAGATTACCCTCTACAACGCTGGGTTAGCCTCATCCAGTTAGGTGAAGGCCTTAAATGAAAATGACTGAGATCCCCCAACAAAGAGGGAATTCTATCTCCAGACTGCCTTTGGACTTGAAATGCAACATCAACTATTTTCTGACTCTCCAACCTGCTGGCCTGTCCTACAGATTTTGGACTTACCAGCTCTCACAATTGTGTGAGCCAATTCTTTAAAATCTCTCTCTCTCTCCTCTCTCTCTCTCTCTCTATATATATATATACACACACATACATACATACACACACATATACATATGTAACATACATATATATGTATGTTACATATATATGTATTTTTCCTTTCCATATATATATATGGAAAGAAAATCCAATTGAGAGCTTTTAACTAAAGGTCAATTAAGAAGGATTTCATGTTTCTCTCTTTCTCTCTCTCTCTCTCTCTCTCTCTCTCTCTCTCTCTCTCTCTCTCTGTCACACACACACACACTCATTTCATTGTTCTGTTTCTCAATAGAACCATGAGGACAGACATAAGTATATGTGTGTGAGTGTGTATGTCTTGTGGCCTGAGATTTAATTCTTGTCTCCAGATAGTCTCGATAAAGGGATTTTCAGACTGCAGCGATCATCCCAATCACAGGGAATCAGGACACAAAGTGATTTTCTGGGCCCCACAACCAAAAATTCTGCATGGGTTTGTCAGGGCTGAGGTTCAGGAAATCTGCCTTTTCTACCAAGTACCCTGAGATTTTCCCAGTGCAATTGTTCTATACAATTTAGTCAGAAGCAATGCCCTCAGGAGTGTCACTTTTCAAGATGGTATAGGAGATGATACATTATTGGTAACAAGGCTTTCAGAACAATAAAATATGCCCTCAAGTTTGAGTGTGGTGCTGGGGAAATACAATAGACCTTTTTTGTTGCTGTTTTCTCCTATATTCTGATTCAAACTTTTTAGGAAAAGAAAAAGTAACTTCAGAATCAGGTAAATAAGATCCTAAACTCCATGTCACTTGTAGAAGCAAGTTAAAAATCACTGAATTTGTGTGACCCATTGACATCATCATCCACAGGACAATTTCTCTCTTGATTTGGAAGGATTAGAAGGGATTCTAAGTTATTCATGACAGACAGCCACCCACCTTCAGCCTGAGCCCTTCTAATAGTGAGAAACTGAGTGCCTAATACGCAGTGTGTAGTATTTCATGCTGTTAGTTCTTCCATAATCATTAACTCACTAAGTTGCCAAACATCTATAAAGCATCCACTATATCTCAAGTACTGGGGAAGACATGAGAACATAAGAATAAAACAGTTCTTATTCTTATGCAGTTCATCACCACCTAAATATATGAGGCACTTTATAGCAACACAAAGAAACCACAATAGAATGCTTCTAATCAAAGCTTTAAGTGTACCAATCTTTTCCAAGTGATGAACATACTGAATTAAATAGTAAAAATATGTATAGCTTGGATTTGCAAATAAGACAGATCCGATTTTCTGGATGTGACTGTAGTTGAGTGACTTACTTTTCTAAATTGGAAAATGGAGATAATCATAGTCTCTACCTCATAGGGTAAGTATGAGAGTTAACCAAGATAATGCCTATAAAATACTCCTACAGTGTCCGAAATATAATGAGCGCCTCATAAATAACTATTAAAAATGCATAAGCAAACTGTAATTTTCAAGTGTTATGGAAAGGAAAGAAATTATCTATTGACAGTTTACTACATTGCATGCATTTTGTACAAGGCTTTTTACATACATACTGTAGTATGTATGTAAAGCAAGCAAAAAAGAGGTACAATTTACGCTGCCCTCTAAAAGACTAGAAGTAATCAGACTGTTGTTTTCTTTATTTTTTCTAAACTGTGAATGGAGTAAAATGCATTAGGCTTCCTGAGAGATTTTAAGAAACATAGTGAAACATACTGAAGGTGTTTTAACCTACCACAATTATTTTATCATACAGAGTGAAATGGTGGTGCCCACAAATTCATTTTTACAGCATTGATTTTCTACATGTTAGCGTAACAACCAGCAAGCAACTGTCCCCAGGCTGTGATGAAGCACTGTGAGATGTCTTTCCCAGAAACAGTGTAACTTTGCCCTAAACCATCTGCCTCTTCAGGTACTACTTGTAGCCAAGCTATCACAATGTCATGGGTGCGGAATAAGTAGAGTATGGAGCTATGGAACTGACTGTTGCTAACTGGGCTAAAAAATTCCGACCTACACTTTCAACATGAGAGAAGCCATCTGCTTGCTAATTAAAATTCCCAGCCAGAGACTCTACTCTCTACCTAATAAATATTAATTAGAGCCTGCAGATTCAAAGCAAGAATTATCTTCATGTTTGTGTTTCAGTTATTTGATTCATAACCCAAAGTAAATCCCCTGATTCTACGCATTATTATATCACTCACAAGTTTACGTTCAACCTTCTAATCATCTAATCGTTCTAATATCTATGCAACAAATAATACCAATCGCTTATATATCTAAAGCAGTGTTCTGTGTGATACTGAATGTGGAGACCCTCTTTAGATAGCAGCAATCACTGTGTTTCATAAACTTAAAAAAATACACGTGAAACTTCTGATACTCATTTCCATGTGTAATGAGATTCTCTTTCCTTGAAAAGAAGAGAAAAGCTAGATTAAGTAGTTCACACAAAATCAGATCTGTAAGGTCCTTTGGGGTCTACCTTTCCTTCTGTGCATGAGATCTACTAACATCTGTTTAATGGCCAGTGACTCAGAAGAAAATTGCAACTCTTCATTCATTTGTATATTCAACAAGTAATTATTGAGTGCTTTTCGTGGTCCAGACACTGCTAGACACTACGTATGCGGAAATAAATAAGAGAGACGTGATCAGTGGATTCCTAGAGTTAACAGCCTAGGCACAAAGTAATCAAGGAGCTAAGTAAATAAATATAAGTATTCAACAAGTATTCTGAGGGAAATAACCAAGATGCTGTGATAGAGACAGCTAACCTACATGAGCTAGACAGGTCCCAGAAGGTGACATTTAAACTTTCTATTTAAAACTGGAAATAAGCCAATATCGTGAGGGTCACTGAGAGGGTTGTATAAGCAAAGGGATGAAAGGTGTGTATGTATGCACATGTGTGTGCATGGAAGGGGCAGAAAGTAGATATAAGGTATGATAAGAGAGTGTATGTGAAGGCTGAATGGGAAATTAATAACCTCTGAGATGTATTATAATTTATCATTCTCTCAGCGTACCCACATCTGCTTGTCACTGTGTGAATCGTCAACAAAGAACTACCAAGAAGTAAGGATATTTATGTTAAATGAGTCAAAAAGGAGTGAAACCTTCCTCACCTTGATGATAATGGGGCTTCAATACTCATGTTAGTGTCATTGGCCCAGCTAGAGATTTTCTCTTCCAGGTGACCACCTGGTATAAGCAGGACTGAAGGACACATCACTAAGGTGCAGGCTTGGTGTAGGATTTGCTTTATAATTCTTCACTGAAG
The DNA here is from genome assembly GCF_007565055.1 of Rhinopithecus roxellana. NCBI lineage: Eukaryota > Metazoa > Chordata > Mammalia > Primates > Cercopithecidae > Rhinopithecus > Rhinopithecus roxellana. Next base: position 145,692,070 of record NC_044553.1, on the reverse strand, counting down.
CATGGTTCTTTGCTTCACTTCAGAAGGGAGCATTATTCTTTTTGCTGCAAGGCCACTGACCATGTTCTCATAAGGTCAAAGCCAGTGTAAATGGAACTCTATCCTGAAGCCACAAAACACAGTTTGAGTTTGTTTATATTTCAGACCTCTCACAACTGACTTTCGCCCAAATCTCTCCTTGCTCTTTATTAGCCAGCATCTTGCTGGCTGGGTCGATAACCTGCTTGAGAGCACATCGTAGCTGGAGGTACTATGCTCGGTTCTCCTTTGCTCCATGCTTATTTGCTAATCACTGCAGAGCTGGTGTTCAGTCTGTGCCCTTCCCTCCAGAAAATAGATTCCTTTAAACTGACAGACTGGCAGTTATTCTCTGATTCTCCAAACCTTGACCATTAATCTGATGATTAGATTTTGGTTTATAGTTAAAAATCCAGTGACTACAATGACCAATTATTTTATTGCCTTTATGGTGTCGTGCACTTAATCCAGAAAGTTCTTCTGCATTACAGTCTAATACAGTGATCCCCAGATTTTTTGGAATCAGAGAGTGGTTTTGTGGAAAACAATTTTTCCATAGACGGGGTGGGGGATGATTTTGGGATGAAACTGTTCCACCTCAGATCATCAGGCATTTTTTAGATTCTCATGAGGAGAATCTAAATAAGATCAACCTAGACTCCTCACATGTGCAGTTCACAATAGAGTTCATGCTCCTAAGACAATCTAATGCTGCTGCCTGTCTGATAGGAGGTGGAGCTAAGGGAGTAATGCTCGCTGGGAACACCTGGTCTAATAGATTTGTGTCTACGTGTTCTTTTGCATAAACAAATCCTCCCTTGCCTAAAACACTGTCCCCTGTAGATCTAAATCCCAGGTATCCTTCCTGTAAGGTTTTCTGTAAGAGAAAGTGAAGCCAAGAATAAGTGAAGCCAGTTCCCTATCAAAGTAATCTCTTTATTTTAAATGTCCTTTCTCTTATTAGCACTGACACTCACTAGGTAGTGATAACACCATCCATCAGCAGGATTTTTTCTTATGTGGCCCCTAATTAAGCTGTAAACTCTAAGGATGTAAGACTATATCTCCCACTTTGTTTTGCTCAGCCTTCTGTTCCAAAGGATAAGTGCTCAATGGCAGGCCTATCCTTACTACTTCCCTGTAAAAATTACACAAGTTCTGTAAGCTTTTCTGAAGTATTTATCACCACTGATGACTCAGTGAAATAAAGATCATGAGGTTTTAATTCAGATAGACCAAAGTCTGAATAACAACAGTTCTGCTCATTAGCTAAGTCACCTTGGAAATTATATCCAGTGGCATGTCCATGAGTATCTAAAATTCTTTCTAGATTGGGGAGAATATCCAATTCTGAAAGTCCATGGGGGAGGTAGAAAACTGTTTTCAATTGGAGAATTGAAGGGGAACAAAAGTTCTCTCCTTTCTCACACCTATCCACAGTCAGGCATGGATGAGACACGGGCTCCCATCTAGGACTCTGAATCTTCAGTCAGTGACACCAAGACGAAGGAGCAGTTAATAGTGAATTCATTGCATGGTGTCCAGTGGTGGCTGGGGTGTTGTCTAGAGCTATGAAGAACAAGTGCTGAGCAGAGGGGTCCTGCCATGCCATTCCTATGGTACAGCCTTTGCTATGGTTCCTGCTTTTAGACTCCCTTGATTTCCCAGGTTGGCAACTAAAAATCGTGACTGATAGCCTTCTTTAAAAAACTGAGATGATAATATCTGCCCCTTTTTTCTTGAAATAAAATATTATTTATAGGCCGGGTGTGGTGGCTCATGCCTATAATCCCAACACTTTGGGAGGCTGGGGCAGGCGGATCACCTGAAGTCGGGAATTCAAGACCAGCCTGACCAACATGGAGAAACCCCGTCTCTACTAAAAAAATACAAAATTAGCTGGGCATGCTGGCACATGCCTGTAATTTCACCTACTCGGGAGGCTGAGGCAGGAGAATCACTTGAACCTGGGAGGCAGAGGTTGTGGTGAGTCTAGATCGTGTCATTGCACTCTAGCCTGGGCAACAAGAGCGAAACTCCATCTCAAAAAAAAAAAAAAAAAAGTATTTATAAAATATCTAACAGGGAAACTGTAACATGGGAACAAATCAATAGGTAATAGTTATTTTTAAATTATAACAACATCCTGATCATTTTGTCATTTGCCATTTTCTATGCCTTTACTCCAAATAACGAATATGTAAGCATCAACTTGTTTTCTGGGGAGTCTGCAGATAAATTGTACTTTTTGTTGCTTAATTATTTTACTAAAATGCTTTGGCCAGCTCCACTCACATTTGGCTTAGGCCAGCTCTTCTTAAAAGAGATGCTTGGCTGCATTTGCTGCTAGCCCATCTCCATACATCTCAGCCCAGAGAGGCAAGGGAGCTTCACTTCCATGACATTGTTCCTGCTATTTTGTTGGTGAATGTTCATCACAGTCTGGAAGCGATGATAATGAAACTGTTGAACCCGGGCTATGTGATCGTGGTAGGAAATCCATATCCAAGAGTTCCTGATGTCTTCCCAACCCCCTCATCTGACAGTTATCCATCTTTCCTCTAGATGCCCTCAGCACTAACTCTGTGCCATTCAGTGATAATATACCAGCTCCTACTTTGTGTTTTAGTTATTTGAGGTGCATTTGGTATTCTTTTTGGACAGAACTGTAAGATCCTTCAAGGTTGGATCTATGACTGCATTATGTAATACATACAATGCCTGGTATATAGACAGTATCTGAAAAAATTAATGATTACTTAAAAATTAATGTAATTAGAAACTACAGAGAATTATGCTGAAGTATTGCTAGGATGTTCAGCATATTTTCCAGCTTTTATCTAATTTGAATACATTAGAAAATTTAAATAAAATTGTTAAATTCCTGGACAAATATAGCACATGCAATTTAAATCAAGAAGAAACATAATTTGTGGGCTGGGCATGGTGGCTCATTCCTGTAATCTCAGCACTTTGGGAGGCTGAGGCAGGTAGATCACCTGAGGTCAGGAGTTCAAGACCAGACTGGCCAACATGGAGAAACCCCATCTCTACTAAAAATACAAAAATTAGCTGGGGGTGGTAGTGGGCCCCTGTAGTCCAAGTTACTCAGGGGGCTGAGGCAGAAGAATTGCTTGAACCCAGGAGGCAGATGTTGGATTGAGCTGAGATTGTGCCACTGCACTCCAGCCTGGGCAACAGAGTGAGACTCTGTCTCAAAGAAAGAAAAGAAACATAATTTATGAATATTTCTATCACTATCAAAAGTCTTGATCAATGTTTCCATGAAGAAAACACTATGCTCAGGTGAGTTTTGCCAATGAAATCTGTTGTGATTATTGATAAATAATAAATTGCACGTATATAAAAATATACCATAAAGTTGATAAATAATAATCAATTTAGAATGATGGCTGACTATTAAGTCAATATAAAAAAATCAAATGCATTTCTAGAGAAATGCACATCAACACCACAATGAGGTACTATTTCATACCAGTCAGATGGCTATTAATGAAAAGTTCAAAATAACAGATGCTGGTGAGATTGCAGAGAACAAGGAATGCTTGTACACTGCTGGTAGGAGTGTAAATTAGTTCAACCATTATGGAAAGCACTGTGGTAATTCTTCGAAGAACTAAAACAGAACTACCATTGAACCAGCAATCCTACTGCTGGGTATATACCCAAAGGAATAGAAATTGTTCTGTGATAAAGGCATATGCACACACATGTTCACTGCATCACAATTCACAATAGCAATGACATGGAATCAACCTAAATGCCCATCGATGGTAGACTGGAGAAAAAAAATGTGATACATATACAGCATGGAATGCTATGCAGCCATAAAAAAGAATGAGGTCATGCACTTTGCAGGAACATGGACGGCAATGGAGGCTATTATCTTCAGCAAACTAATGCAGGAATAGAGAACCGAATACTGCATGTTCTTCCTTATAAGTGGGAGCTGAATAATGAGAACACATAGATAGAAAGAGGAGAGCAACAGACACTGGGGCCCACTTGAGGGAGAAGGGTGGGAGAAGAATAAGGTTCAGAAAAAAAAAAAGAAAACTATTGGGTAATATTCTTAGTACTCCAGTAATGAAATAATGTGCCCACTAAAGCCCTGAGTCATAAGTTTACCTAAATAACAAACCTTCACATGTACCACTGAACCTAAAAGTTAAAATATTTAAAAAATGGTATAACATGCAATAACCTAGCATAATTATTTGAATATACTGAGAGTAGTGAATGATAATATTAACAATGAGACAATCACTATAAGGAATAAACTAAATACAATATAAAAATATATAATTTATGAAGATAGACTATGCAGTAGGAAAAGCAATTAAAGTGCCTGGAAAATCATTAAAAATTACTTTGCAGCAAATTTAAAAAGAAGACCTAAAGAAATGGTGATAAATGCCATGATCATGACTAGACATTAATTTATAAGGTTGTAATTGTCATTTCTCCCTATACTGCTTCATGAATTTTATGTAATTTCAATAAAAAAATCATAAGTTTTGAAAGCAAGCTACTGATAAAAGTAATATACAAAAGCAACATCCAAAAATAGGATTAAAGAAGGACTACAGAAGAATAAGATTACCCAGTGTTTAGCCTGAGTTCCCTAGAAAATTTGATGCGCTATTGCTTCATGAATGGATATAATCCCAGATATATATGTGTGAGGGAAAAACAGAATTGTGGCAAGGAGGAAGAACTTATTCATACCCAAAAATAAAATAATAATTTAAAAATATCTAAAATTTGGTAAGGGGAATGAATCAAAAGAGGTTGCATGAATGTAATGAATTGACTAAAAACACTGATTTTCCAGAATAATCCTTAGAGTTCAGGAACAAACGTTTTTCTCCAGGTTCCTTCTCCTCTTCTGTCTCTCACTGGTCAGATTGGTCCATCTAACTTTAACTTCCTGCAACTACTACCTGGCTCTTCTGGACACTTCCTAGGAACTCCAGATGCCGCAACAGTAGCAGAAACTATAACTTGAACCACACTTTGGGGTGAGCAAGCAAGTGGACATGAGCCAGCAATCATCCCAAGCTGCAGGCTCTAACTGCAACCACCCAGGCTTAACTAGGCAAGCCAGTGTTTGCACATGGATGCAAGAAAATCTCAAAGTAACAAAACCTGGCAAGGTGGGAAACTCTTATTCTATATTGGTGGGATTGGTGTAACTACTACAGAAATTGTAACTACTATGGAAAACAATGTTTCATCATTTTGTAAAGCTGAATATTTGTGTATGTCTTGACCCTGTTTGTAAATGTAAAATTACTTGTTTTAAACACCCAGAACAATGACAAAGATTGCTCATAAGAGAAGTTTTCACAACAGCAAAATAATGGAAACAATTCATGAAGAGTGGATAAAAAAGGCTTGTTATATTAACACAATAGAATAATGCAGCACTGAGAAAATGAATGAATTATATCTACACACAAGTTCATAGATAAATATAAGAATTATAATAACGGAGGTGGGTGGATCATGAGGTCAGGAGATCGAAACCATCCTGGCTAACACAGTGAAACCCTGTCTCTACTAAAAGTACAAAAAAATCAGCCGGGCATGGTGGCGCGCACCTAATAGTCCCAGCTACTCGGGAGGCTGAGGCAGGAGAATGGCATGAATCCGGAAGGCAGAGCTTGCAGTGAGCCGAGATGGCGCCACTGCACTCCAGGCTGAGGGACAGAGTGAGACCCTGTCTTATTAAAAAAAAAAAGAAAAAGAAAAAGAAAAAGAAAAGAATTATAATAAAGGAAACAAGCATTCTTTAGAAGATGGCATACAGTATACCAATTTTATAAGTATCAAAAAACAAGCTTGTCATGATACATATGGAAACACCATGACTGTAATGTAAGTGAATGACAGATTCAACATAGTCTTCACCTCTTTGCAAGGTGCAAATGAATGGAATACGGAAGTAGTAGTGCTCAAGTAGCTACGCATTAAGGTAATTGGTCACATTCTAGCTCTACAGATGAGTGTTGCCATTATGATGCTCATTTTGTCACCTTCACTGGAAGACACCACCGCAGTGGCCATCTTGTGAGTCCTACAGTGGCCTCCTGGTTTTGTCTCCCCATTCTTTGCTCCCCTCCCAGCATACACTGTAGAGTACTAAGACAATTCTTTGAACCTCGACATCACACTTTTAAAAGACTGGCTTGATGTTAACTTTCGCATGACATGAATAGAAAAGTTAGAAAATCTATATAATAATGCAATTCCATGACTCCTCCTGTGTTCTGTATCTTAAGGATTAGTACAAACGTCTTCCAAATTGCATGAATGAGAAACATGGACAACATACATGACTCTTGCCCCACCTACTCCCATCTCACCTCTACTAAATTGCCAACTTTTCTCACCTAAAGGTACACAGTATCTGTTGAATCTGTCTGCTTTTCTCCATTTTTTTCTGCTACTACTCTAGACAAGACAACCATGTTATATAGCCCTCTAGATTATTGCAATGTAATTGTTTTCCCACCTCCTCTTGCATGTCCCCGCAATATTTTCTTTATGCCATTTAGCGAGTTCCTTTTTCCCTAAACACAAAGTGAATTGCTCGCTAACTTAGAAGATTCTCCATGGGCCTCAGGGTAAAATGCAACTTTCCCAAAACCTGCTGTACACCCCTGCTAGTTCATCTGGCCGTTGTGCAACCTTAGGTTTCATCTGTCCATATTACTCTTTGATTACTGCCCAGCTATTATAAGCTTCTGACTATTCCCATGTTTCTCTTTGTTGCCCATGTTTCACGTGCCTAGAATGACCTTCTACAAATCCCTAACTGACTACTTCCTGCTCCTTAGAATAACATAGCTTATGCTTACCTCATAATGTTGGTCTCCTTAGAGAGATTACCCATATCTCCTACATATTCCCATACAACTTAGACTTATTCTTATCACATACTTATTGCCAGGTTCAGATCTTAGAAGCCATAAGCACTAAGAAGTCAACAGTTTTCTTCCTAGCCTGCCATGTGTAATTCAAAATGAAAATGATACTGAACCATAAAGTAAGTACACAGAAATCTAACAAAGTGCTGACTTTTTCCCAGTATGACTATGTGCTTCTTGCGTTGAAAAATAAACTCTGCAATTAAAAAAACTGATGTCCCTATATTGCTTTGACCCTAATGAAAGCTGACTTTTTCACTGAATAATTTACTATTGCATGCATTTACTGTAATGTTTTAAAATCATCTGTCTTCTTATATCTTTCTACCTCAAGGGTATAGATTATGCCGTGGTAACTACTTGATCTCAGTGTCTGTCCCAGAATAGCTGCTCCATACACATTGTCAATGGAAGGAAGAAATAGATGAATAAATGGCCATAGACTGTTACATTTTTGCCTTGCAGCTAATAAAAATGACCTCTTAGTTTCCCAATTCAGTTGTACCCTGCTCAGAAATAAATTTCACTTATGAGAACCAAGCCACCAAACTAAATGAGTAGAGAATTATTCCATGACTGCATTTTAAATATTCCTGAAATAGTATTCTTCCAAATGGTCTATGTTTCAGCCAAAATAGTTCAAAAGTGACTTCTAGTTTTTCAAAATTAACAAAAAGCCGTTAGAGATGGAAAACATTAGAAGACAAATAAACCTCACCTTTCCAAGTATTTTATTTTCCAAACAGGCAATCTAGAGGCATTGTTTTTAAATTTACCATAGTCCTCATTATCTACGTGTGCATTTAAAAAATGCTCCAAATGTAGCAGCTTAAAGCCACAAACATTTAATTTTTAGTTTTAATTATTTATCTCACAGTTTCTGTGAGTCAGGAATCGGGGGCAGCTTAGTTAGGTAGTTCTGCTCAGAGTATTTATGAGGCTACTATCAAGATGTTGGCCAAGGATGCAGTCATCTCTGACTTGGCTGGGTCTCACATGGGTATTTACAGGAGGCTTTGTCTTCTTGCACATGGGTCTCTCCATAGGACTGCTGTTCATGACATGGTTTCCCCCCAAAAGAGTAATGTGAGAGTGTAAAAGTGAGTGTGGGGTGTGTATGTGTGTGTGTGTGCGTGTGTGTGTGTGTGAAAGAGAGAGAGAGACCTGAGACAGAACCTACAGTCTTTTATAATCTTATTTGTGAAGTAGCATATCATTAAGTCCTTTTTTTGGTCCTGGTACCCCTCTTGGAAGGGGATTCACATAAAAGCGTGAAGATGACTAGGAGGTGATGTTGTTGGCCAGCATTGTGGAGTCTACCACAAGAAGAATTCTGAAGAAGTGTATGGCATGATCTGACTTATGTTTAATTATTCTGGATGCATTGTGGAAAATAAAATATAAAGAATCAAGAGTAGAAACATGTAGGCCAGTATGAAGCCATTGAAATAACTGAGAAAATAGATGATAAATTGTTGGTCACAAAAGGATGGTAGAAGTAGTGGTATTGAGAAGTGGTCAAGCTCTATGTATATTTTGAAGGTAGAAACAAGAAAATGTACTGACGGACTAGATATGAAGTTGAGGAAAATAGAACAATTAAAGACAAAGCCAGAATTTACTCTAAGAAACTGGATAAATGGTGGCAACTATTATACATACAAGTAACTAGACATACAAGTAACAAGGTCAGGTAGGCTGTTAAATTCACATGTTTTGATTACATGGGAGAGGTTGAGGCTGTAAGTATAAAAAAAAACATGAATGATAAGATGATAACTGTAGTCATCATAGTGCAGAAGAATTTAGAGACACAGGGTGGATAATATAACATAGGAAATGAGTATAGAGACAGAAAACACAGAAGTCAGAGGGCTGAACTCTGTGCTACTCCCACAGATTACAGTTTTCCCTCTCTATTCATTTGCTGACACCATTCCTTCTACTCAGAATGAATTTACTCACTTTTCCTAACAGAAAAGCACCCATCCATTGAGATCTAACTCAGAATGCATCATATTTGAAATGTTGACTGTTTAGCCAGGGTTTCCCAGAGAAACAGAACCAAATTCTTACCATAAATCTACATATTTGTAAGGCATTGGTTCACATGATTATGAAGGCTGACAAGTCCCAAGATCTACAGGATGAGTCAGAAAACTGGAGACCTAGGAGAGCCAATGGTTTAGTTCCAGTTTGAGTCTGAAGGCCTGAGAACCAAGAGAGCTAATGCTGCCATTCCAGTCTGAAGGCTAGCAGGCTCAAGACAAAGGAAGAACTGATGTTTTTATTCAAATCCAAAGTTAAGGACAAAAATGCCTATATCCTAATTTGAAGGCCATCAGACAGGAAGAATTTTATCATGCTTGGGGGAGGTCAGACTTTTTGATCTTCTCAGGCCTTGGCCTAATTGGATGAGGCCTACCCACATTAAGGAGGGCAATTGGCTTTACACAGCATACTGATTAAATGTTAATGTTATAGGAGAGAAAATGTTATAGGAGAGAAAAAGTAATAACTTTCCTTCACCCATTCCAAGGGTCATGTCTTACACTCCTATTACAAAAGACAAATTAACAAGAGAAAAGCCTAATAGGTTTTTAAAACAAAGTTTATGTGACATAGGAGGATTCAGAAATGAAGACCCAAAACCAGGGAAAAACTGAATTTTTATGCAAAGTCTGATGAGAAAAGTAGAAAAACATGCTTGGAGAAAAAGGGTATGATCTATTGGTAATAAACTGAAGGGGGAACACAGCAAGGCCTGTCCAGATTCTTGTTGGCCTCAAAGTATAGAGTGGGACTCATCTGGAACAAGGATCTTACAACCTACTTTCAGGCAAGACAAGTCAGAGAATTTCTATATGACCATTTTCCCCACAGAAAGTGGGGGGCGGGGGTGGGGGGGAAGGTCAGAAATTGACCTTTCTAGATTTTATGGCTTACTTTGGGGACAGAAATTCTAGTTTCTATGTCCTGCTTAAAAGGGAGAAGAAAGGATGAGGGAGGGTGGGAGAGACCTTGCCTCTGAGGTCCTTCTCATCTCCTTCAGTGCGAAGTACTCAGCAGGTCAATGCCAATGCACCATAGTCTGGAGTATTATTGTGTTCTCAGCCCTGACAATCTCATCCAGAAATGTTCTCACAGATACACCCAGAAGAATATTTGACCAATTCCTGCGTACCTCATGGCCTAGTCAAGCTGATACATAAAATTAACTACCACGTTGGTCTCTCATAGTAAGCTGAAAAACACCTCACTCCACCAAATTCTTGTACATCATAATCCCTGGAACCTGAAAATGTCACCTTATAAGACAGATGGGACTTTCAGTTGTGATTAAGTTAAGGGGAGATTATCCTAGTTTATCACGGTGGGCCCATGTGAGCACAAGAGTACTTACGAGAGGGATGTAGGAGGATGCAGACTCAGAGAAGGCAGCAGTGTAAAGATGAAGCAGAGATTGAAATGATGCAGTCTGAAGACAGAAGAGTCCACAAGCCAAGGAATGCAGGAGGCCACTAGGTGCTGAAGAAGATAACTTCATGGATTCTCCCCTCAGAGCCTTGGGAAGAAATAAGCTCTGATGACACCTTGGCTTTAGCCCAGCGAGACTGATTTCATAATTCTGGCTACCAGAACTGTAAAAGAATAAATGTGTGTTTTTTTAAGTCACTGAGTTTGTAGTAATTTGTTATAGCAGCCATAGCAGCCATAGGAAAGAAAAGTCTTCCTTTCATCTACCATTTGCATCTTGCCCTCACCTCACATAGTAATTATTTTAAAACGAATTCACTGAGGTAAAATTTACAAATCATAAAATTGACCATTTTAAGTGTATAATCCGATGAGCTTTGGTAACTTTATCAGATACCATAAACCATTACCATAAACCACTTTTAGACTATTCTCACCACCCCAGTAAAATCCTCCATGTTTATTGACAATTAATCCCTGTTTCCAACCTCAACTCCAGGCAATCAGTAATCTACTTTCTCCCCCTATGGATTTGCCTTTTCTGAATATTTCACATAAATGGAATCATACAATATGTGGTCCTTTGTGTCTGGCTTCTTTTACTTACCATAATGTGTTTGACATTCATTCATGTCATTGTACGTATCAGTACTTGGTTCCTTTTCATTGTTGAATATGTCCTTTGTGGGATATTCCATTGTATAGATATGCTACATTTTGTTTATCCACTTAATAGTTGATGATCATTTAGGTTTTCTCACACAGTACTTCAATATCCATTTATTCCTACAGGATTTTATACCCACTTCTTTATGGCATGCTACATGTTATCTTACAGTTGTGAACAGAGACAGAAGTACATTTGATTCACCTTTCTATGCTGAGGCCTACAGCTATATCTGGAAAATTGTAGGTATTTAATGAGCCTCTGTAGCAATTGTGTGCTGCTTACATGACCCTGCCTGTTAGTGCTGCTACAGCCTCAGGAATTGTGGTCCATCTGGCCTCTACACAGGCAACATTTCTGTTCCCAGCATTGCCTTTCTCCATCCACCTTTCTTTTCTTCATGCTGGGCTTACTATTGTCAGGTTGTCTAAACCATAGGTTGCTCAAAACTTCCTTGTATATTTTCTTAGGGCAAAGGGCAATGTACTTTGGAAAGTTAAGGTCTAGATAAGGGTTTTGAAGGAAAATCTTTTATTTACATAAAAAAGTTAAGTGTTGGCCGGATGTGGTGGCTCACGCCTGTAATCCCAGCACTTTGGGAGGCCGAGGCCGACGGATCACGAGGTCAGGAGATCGAGACCATCCCGGCTCACACAGTGAAACCCCGTCTGTATTAAAAATACAAAAGATTAGCCAGGCGTGGCTGCGGGCGCCTGTAGTCCCAGCTATGCGGGAGGCTGGGGCAGGAGAATGGCGTGAACCTGGGAGGCGGAGCTTGCAGTGAGCCGAGATCATGCCACTGCACTCCAGCCTGGGCAACAGAGCAAGACTCCGTCTAAAAAAAAGAAAAAAAAAAGTTAGGTGTCTTTGTCATGTCCTTTCTCTGGGCCATGTTATAGATCTAACTAAAGAATTTTAACAGTCAAAACATAAAAATAAATGCAAATCTTTCAGTCTCAAGAGCTCTAAGCATTTAAGAAGAGAAAAAAAATAAACATTTGTGAGTTAAAGTTAAATCCTTTAGATGTTTCCAGTGTTCAACTCTGAATTCCAATAATCAGCACAGAATATTGGTGTATGATTTCTATAAGTCTTCGATGAATACTTCTTTTTAAGAATTTAGTTTATCTTTCACAGCATTTTAGTAATCACTCATGCTGCTATGAAAAGTGGATAATGGCCCACAATACATTCTGAAATAAAAAAGAATGCAAGGGGAAATAAAGTGAGAAAACCTACAACACGAAGGTATTATCAATTCAGGCTCAATCAGGCTTCTCAGGTGGAATCAGTCTTAATTCAAAGGGGCCTCTCCTCAGAGATGGAGGCAAGTGATACTTTTCTCTGTGGCCTTTCAGAGCTTTTCATTCCACACAATCATAGCATATGCCAAGTATGAAAGCTGTGCTTTCGGAAATATGTAACAGGACATTGAAATGAGAAAAGGGAAAGAGGCAGAAAGACGTTTTATTGAAAAGCATATTGTAGAGCTTAGCTTAAAATTGGACACTTGCCTTTGATGGGTCTAGCTTTTAAAATAGGAAATTGATTTTCAGTTAAACAACTGAAAGAGAAATGCACAGCTACACTCTCGCTCTTAATTCTGCAGGCAGCCCTTCCTTCCTAACCGACTTTCCTTGTAAAGGCATTTGAATACTTTGCAAATAAAAAGTGCATAGGGTTTAGGCGTGCTGTGTCCTGAGCGGTTCAGTCTAAATTTATGTTGCTGTGCCTTCTGTTTTCCACAGGACTAAAAAAGAAATCACTTCCATAAAGGTAGGATGCATTTCAGAGGAAATCATGTGTGCAGGCCCAGGCAGCTCTTTGAAATGTGACAACATGCAATAAGTGAATTACATTCTAGTGTATAAAATGTGACATGTGAATTAATTACTGATGCTAACTTGATTTACATTAAATTGCCAGTGATTTGTCATTTTAAATTATCAATGAAAAAATTATTTTGGTTTATGACCCATTTCAAAAGAGGAACTTTAAGCAGGCAAGATAGTGCTGTGGAGTGGAGATACGCTAGAGATTTGTGCTTGTTTTCCTTATTCTGCTACTATCATCTCTTTGAACACAGGGACAATGTGTTTCTTCTTAATTTCCCCAGTTTCTAGCATAGTGCCTAACATATACTAGACTCTCAAAAAATACTCTGAATGAGTGATTGAATGAAAACTACCTGATAGCTGATATTTCATTTCACAAGGATGTTTCTAAATCTTTAAAACTAAAATCAAATCCAACAATGTTGATTATATACACTCTAAATTGCCATAGATCCCCAATAACCATAAAATATGAAAACGAGATGTCAGCTAAATCAGCCTTCTAATTCTAATGCAGCCTTCTAATTCCTGATGCAGCATTCAAATAAATGGTTATTCTATCTCTCCTATAACCTGCAAGTTATAAGAGATTCGCCACTTCATGAGGAAGCCCACAGCATATTTGTGTAGCTTCCTTTCTTAAAAATATCTCACCTTGTATTGTGCTCAAATATAGCTGCCTACCACCTACTACCATTCTTCCCTCTGAGATAATATACGTAACAAGATGTGAGATGCAATTATTTCTGTTGTATTGGAGTTTTAACAAAGACTCCAACAGCTAAAAATAAAATAGTTGGTGCAAGGGACATTTATACACTAATGTAAGATGACGTAGCATGTTATATTAGGATATAAGTGTGGCGTTCAGGACATGCAATGGAGTTGGCTCCGAACTAGTTCTTTCTACTTTGGTCTATCATCTGTGGCCCAGCTATTCAAGCAAATGCTAATAGGGTTCAAGAGGCACTATCCCCAAATATGGCTCATTGGCATTTCAAAAAATAGCAGAAACAAGAATGTCACTCTGAGTTTCCCTATTTTCCCCGGAAGTAGATCATAAGACCTGGAAATGAATTGCTGATCTTCTCCTGAACTAGCTCATAAGACCTTCAGGTGAGAGGTGCTCACTCTATACCCAGAGGAAAGAAACAAATTTACCTTTGAAGAAACAGGGACACAGAGAAGAATCTGAACAAACAGGACTTGCTAAGTTTCCTCCATCTAGTACTATTAGATCATACCCCGTTTGTCTAATCATACTCTCTGCAACTGTCCACTTCATCAAACTTAGGCTTAAAATACACACGTTTCTCTGTTTCATGGGATCTTTATTTCTGAAAGCTGTCATCTCACATAAAACTTATTTTAAATATATTCTATGCTTTTCTCTTGCTAATCTGTCTTTTGTTATAGGGGCCTTAGCCATGAACATAAGATGGGAAGAAGATATGTCTCCTTCCCTACAGAGAAAATGTGTTGGCAGAGGCTGAAGAGATTGCAGAGTAAGAATTCTTTTACTTCAAGTTTTCAGAAACCTGTGGTTGCTATTATCTTCTTGCCATTTCAAGTCAAGTAAGTGGAGGCCTCAAAAGAGCCAAATAGCTTTATATGCATTTCCTGGAGTCCGAAAGACAGAGAACCTGGCATTTAACTTTTGTCTGAAAGCTTAAAGCTAGGAAGCTATGACTAAAACACCTTTGTCTGGAAATAAAACAGAAAAAAAGGGCTTGCGTTGAAAATGGACTGAAAAGTCTGAATATTACATTGGTTTCCACCAAGCCAGATGTGGCCATCACAGAGGAGAGTTCTGTTGTTTCTTGAGAGGGACTCTTCCCTAGAAGAATAACTAGAAATCAGAATGACTCTGCAAGAAAAGTAAGCTCCTGGAAACCAAGAGTTGGAGAAATTACAAAAGGCTAGTTGGAGGTGGCAACACCCTCATCACAGGATGGAAAATGGAAACACACCATGCCATGAGGCACCATAGCAGATTCTAACACTTATTAGTCAAGTGTACCTCTCCTTCTCTTTATCTCCCAGTGGGACCCAAAGCATCACCTACTAAATATAATGGGAGAAGAAGCAGAAAATAGAGGTAAAATTGACCATATCCCCTTCTCCTCCTGCAGATTTCTGAGTTAAAATAAGGCCTGATCTTGGGAAAATAAGTTTTAACCTGAATGATATTTAGGGACTTCATGTTACCTGAAACAAGATTTTATTACCAGGAAAAACAAAAACAAAAAATTCTGCATGCATTGCCTGACTGTCACTGGGAAAGCTATGAGCCTTGCCCAAGATTACAGACAGATTTAGAAAAAACAAATGGAAAAACTAGATTTAAAATGGTAGCAGTGGAAAGGAATAAAGTTGTTTCCTGCCAATATGCCAGTAAACGAATTAACTCACAAATAGATTTGCACATAGAATATAAAACTCTTCTTCTATATAGCCATTCTTCTAATATTTATTTGCATGTAAGTCTCTTACTATATCTGCATCTTTATTTCTATTTGTGGGTTAGGTGACTTGATGAGGGATGAATTTAATTGATGACATTTTAGGACAAGATGTGGAAGACTTTAAAGTAGGCAAACAAGATTGCAGCACTTCCTTTTAATAGAATGCTGGGGATTGTCAAGAAAACAACATACGAATTTTCTGATTCTATAGTGATCTTTGCCTTTGATTATTTCACTTGGTTAATTTGTAACTCTGTAGAGATGAAAGTTAACTATTAGAAAGCTGATGGTAATGCAAATATTTCCTGCTATGTCTTTGCAAATGATTCCTGTTCATAGAAGTGCAAAATACTTTTTACAAGTAGACCATAAAAATTTCTGTCAATCAAATCCTCATTTGAGCAGTTTAAAACATCTTACCAATGCCCTCATTAATTGGTGAGTTATATGAATATTTACATGTTTACATGTTAATGTTATATATTTATTTTATATTTGTGTGAGAAGGATGACCTAACTTACTTTTTAAAATTTTCTCTTTTACGAAAAGGCAGAGAGAGCTGGTAAAACGTATTAATCACTCAGAGCTTTGGATTTTCTTAAAGATAACCAAAGTAATGAAGGCTATCTCATTGGGATCTGAGTGGAGAAACAATGTTGATAAGTGATTCACCAAATGAGGTACTCAAGGACAGTTACACTGAGCCAGAGTGTGTATTCAGGAAGTGGGGAGTAACCACTACTAGATGTATAAGAGTCGGCAGCATAGAGCAAGCTTTGTGTGATCTGGTAAACGTTATGAGAGAAAACCCATTTGCTCCTGACTGGTTCTCGCTGTGGTATGAGGGTCAGGAAAGCTGACTGAATTCAGAGGCAAGGGATTGGACAGATAGGCCTGATTGAAACCTTGGGTATAGCAGAAGGTTTCAGAGGCATTCAAACCCAGAGTGACTCTGTCTTGAATAGGGGATGGGTAAAATGAGGCTGAGACCTGTTGGGCTGCATTCCCAGAAGGGTAGGCATCCTTAGTCACAGGATGAGATAGGTCAACACAAGATACAGGTTGCAAAGAACCTACTGATAAAACAGGATGTGGTAAAGAAACCAGCCCAAACCTGCCAAATCTAAGATGGTGATGAAAGTGACCTCTGATTGTTCTCACTGCTCATGATATGCTAACTATAAAGCATTAACATGCTAAAAGACACTCCCACCAGCTCCATAACAGTTTACAAATGCCATGGCAATGTCCAGGAGTTACCCTATGTCTAAAAAGGGAGGAACCCTCAATTCTGATCATCATCGGCCATTCTCCCTGAAAAACTCATGAATAATCCAATCTTTATTTATTATATAATCAAGAAATACCCATAAAAATAGCTAACCAGGGGGTTACCATGGAGTAGCCATTTTTTAATTATTTTACTTTTTTAGTAAACTCGTTTTCACTTTACTCTGTGGATTTGCCTCAAATTCTTTCTTGCACGGGATCTAAGAACCCTCTCTTGGGGTCTGGATTGAGACCCCTTTTCTGGTAACAAAGGTATGCCTTATTTATTTTTGTAGCCTCAATTTTTATCTCTTAGAACTTTATATATGCTGAACACTTGAAACATAGATGTCAGACTGTTTCTTCCAAGTCTTCTTTTGTCTGAAACAAGAGAGTAGAACATCTATTATTCTAACATTTCCCATTTCATGTGATAAATCACAATAGCAATGAACACCCACAAGTAAAGATTTATTTCCTAATCATTTTTCCCTAACACTGCAAATTCCTCAAACATTTGTTTCCCAAGTTATCGCAGGCAACATTATGTTCTGTCTTTGCATTACATAGATCATTATCTTTCATTTGGGTCTCATTCCTGTTCACTGAGCCACTGGTATGTATTTTAGTATTTGTCATGGCAGCACACTATTTCTCCTGGTACTGATTTCTATATTCATCAGGAGACACTAGGTCATAAGTAGTAATGAACAGCTTCAAAATCCTCATGGCTTAACACAAACATTTTTATATCTAATTTACACTAATTTCTCTATGTGCGTAAGTAAGCCTCTAGAGCAACTGACCTCAATGTGGATTACCAATTTATGCTTCTTCAATCTTGTAGCTCTGCCATCTTAATGCGAGGCTTTCTTGAAATGATTCCAGTAAGGAATGGTAAATCTGGATAACTCTGCACTGCTAATTCAGCAGCAAGTCTCAAGAGTGATTTTGGTAATTTCCTTTAACAGCCCATTGTCTCAACTAGGCATATGCTCCACTTAGCTGAGGTTTGCTAGGACCTATGTGTTCAGAATACGGTTTTTGGAATGTGCTTAGATCTCTGAGTAGGGAGCACTACCTATCTCCAAATGGTATTTCAGAAGCTCAAGAGAGGGTTCTACAAAACTTGTGATCAAGGCCTGAGATGGGGCTGCCATCTAGTCTTCTTGAGTAAAACTGGGAGGAAAATTGAAGCTGGTCAGGGCAGCACCAAAATAAGCTGGTGGTTGGAGCCAATAGCCAATGGGTGGAGCTTGACTGACAGGAACAATAAACAAAATCAATCAATCAATCAATCAAATAAATAAATATCTCCCCATCACCATCACTTCAATCTTTGAATGCTCTTCTAACCTAAAAGCCAGTTGGCCAGGGTATCTGGTATGCATAGCTGGCAAGACTCTAGTCTTGTTTTTATAGAGTCAATAAAGGTGAATTTGAATTTGAAAGAAGGTAATATATAAGTAAACCAGCATAGTCCACCCCTTTGGCTGCTGAGCAAACTTACATATCATCCTACACATATTTTACTCTGTAGGAAACAAAATAACAATGACTTCCTCTACCTAATAAGATGTCTTTATTTGGGCAAATGGAGAGGTTCTCATTTTCTTTGTAAATGAGATAAGAACAAAGACACCATGCATGGTCAGTTTCTTTTTTAGCTCAATCCCAAAATTACTTGAATATCCTTTAATCCAAAACTAAATTATAAAGATAACTATCACCAGTGAACTATTCTTATATAAATTAAAGCAAAACCCTGAAAAGGGAAAATTGGTATATTATATATCAATCAACAAGTCATTCTTCACAATTTCTGCAACTGTGATAAGTATATGTGTGCTGTTACCAAAATCTTCATATGTGCATTGTTTCTGTAGCTAAGAATAATGCTGTAGTTTCATTTTGCTTTTACTTTACTTTTTTAAAACTATTAATTGCACTTTTTCTTGTACCTCCAGTTGTCTTGCTTCCCTCACTTAGTGGAATGACCCAAACTATTTCTAAAGTGTCTAATTGTTCTGTAGATTTGTTTTTATCGAATCACTGCAGTTTTCCCTTAACTTTTAGTATTGGAATATGGAAATACTGAGAGATACCTGAGAAAATCCCCTGGGTTCTGGATCCAGATTTCACTGCTCAAATAGTGTAGTACCAACTCAATTTCCTCTTGAAAAGCTGGATCTATCCTCCAGCCAATGCCGCAACACCTACTAGAGCAGTGATACGAGAAACCCAAAATTATCAGGTGTTAATCTCATTTTTTAACTCAAAGGAACTATTGTTCTATCATTTGCTGGCAGGATTCCACCCTTAAGAATTAAGGGAGTCTAACCAATTGAGTTTAAACTTTCAATAGAAGATAATAAAATTCACAAGTGGATTATTAGGTATAAGAGAGAGAAGCCACTCCTACTTCTACCCTTGGTTCCTTTATTATGGTTGTAAGGAAAATAGTATCATATGTTAAGTACTTGTTTAAAGCATGTGACTCATCCTCTATGACACTAATATTTCAGAGTCTTTAATTCCTACTAATGTTATATCTGAATCTGAGTCTTCAGTAGACCATTTCACTCTTGTGTCAGGTCAGCTACTTCTCGATAATGAGACACATAGGAATAACAGTAAATTCCCTGGGCATGAGCCCATTGTCCTGCTTCTGTGTGGATCTGAGTTTCCAGGTCAGAAGCAATGTTGTAAGAGATGTCATGGTAGTGAGCAAAATGTTCTGTAAATCTATGAGCTGGCAAAGCACTGTGGGCAAGGAAGATGAATGCATATCTAGAATGCATGTCTATTCTAGTAAGAAAGATAAGTTATTGCTACCTCCATGATGAAAGAATCCAGCAAGCAATATGCTTCTAGGTGGCTAGTGTGGGGAACAGTGACATCTGGGAGACCTCAGTGTTGATCTCTGTTGTGGTCAAGACAGGCATTCACTTGGGTCAGTAGCCAGATTAGCCTTGGTGAGGACAAGTCAATGTTTCTGACTCCTTTATATCCTTGCGTTTTCACTTAATGATATAGTGTAAATATTATTCAATATATTGATTCTCTGAAAACAAAATCATTATTATTATTATTTTTTGAGACAGAGTCTCACTCTGTCGCCCAGGCTGGAGTGCAGTGGAGTCATCTCTGCTCACTGCAACCTCCGCCTCCCGGGTTCAGGCAATTCTCCTGTCTCAGTCTCCCGAGTAGCTGGGACTACAGACACCTGCCACCATGCCAGGTTAATTTTTTTGTATTTTAGTAGAGATGGAGTTTCATGCTGTTCTGTTGCCCAGGCTGGTCATGAACTCCTGAGCTCAGGCAATCTGCCCACCTCAGTCTCCCAAAGTGCTGGGATTACAGGCATGAGCCACTGCGCCTGGCCAAAAGTATTTTTAATGAACATTTAACTTGCTTTCTGCTCAATTTTTAAAATAGTATCCTTTCTGTATTAGCAAAAGGTATCATCTGTTTGAGTAAGTTGTGAGCCTGAGTCCCAATCAAATGAACTTTTTTCTGAGTTAAATACAAAGCAATTAATCTCTTTTATGGTTTGGGTTTCTAGAAAAATAATAGTGCTGTTAGTCTTAATTATTGGATGTTGTGTGCCTTTATTGCTTGCAATTTTATTCACTTGTATTGAATTGGGCTTGCAGTTTTTATTCTGTGTTGCCCCTTTCATTAAAAACACTATGACTAAGGTTTAACTAAAGTAACTTCAGGCTGCACCAGGCAAAGTTGAATTGACTTTGCACAGCTTGACTTCTTCAAGTCTTTGGATAATTAGCTATGAACAGCTAGTTCCTGGGGCTTGTGGTCCATCAGGCTATTTTTAAAGGTGCTTATATGTCAAAGGAAAACACCACGGGGTATAACCCATGCATTGCCTTCTACCATTTTGTGTTTCCCCAGATTTTGAAAATAAACTCCAAATCCGTCTTCTGTAGAAATACTTCCTAAAGAAACTTCTGCTCCCTATGGCATTTTGTGTACCTTACATTGTAACTAATCTTTTCATATATAGCTACAGGTTATGTTTTCTTTTATTGTTGCTGTTGTTATATTTATTTTGCTCTTCCTATCACTCCCTTAAATTCTTCAGTTAGCAGTTTGTTTCTATGTTGTGACCTCTCAAGTTGAGGGTTTTGGTTAAGTAAAAATGGTATTGGAGCAAAGACCACTGACTTCAAAATTACTTACATTTACAATGGAGATCCTCATTTACATCATATCAAATGACTAAATATTTCCAAAAAGAATTAAATCTTTAATAACAGACTAACATATGTTAACATTTTTGTGTATTGGAGGTTATAATTATTGAAGAGGAACCCTCCAGAAATGTATCACAGCACTTATAACTATCTATTCATGTAATTAACAGGCTTGGTGTTGTCACCCATAGCTGAACTTTGTATTTCTCTTCTTATTCTCTGTCCTCCTCAATGCCTTGCCCAAATTGCTTTACATGGTAGGCCTTCATCTAACATTTGTCAAATATACAGTAACTTATTACATGTTTCAAAAGTTCTACTGAATTAAAAAATGATTATATTGACAGACTTCACATTCTTCTCAACTGATTTTCTAATCTGTTGAACAAACAAATAAGCAAAGCCTCCTTTGACAGCATTGCTTTCCACATCAGAAATGTGTAAAGGAATGAGACATTATCATGACTATTCCAAGAAAAGAGTATATCAAGAAAGAAAGAATGCATACTATCTGGTGTTGATTTGATAACAAGAAAATTTTAATCAAAGAAAAATGTCCAGATTTTGAACTAATATCTTTGGGGTATTTGCCAACATCATGTTAATATGTTAATACTACGGTGGGCTAGCAAATGTAACAAAGAGAAGACTTAGAATAACAAGTATTGCAGGTTTCCATCTTACAGCATATGATCACCATGGCATCTACTCTTGCAATCTCATCCCTCTCCAACTGCTTGTAGTTATTTGACATGGAATTGGAAATCAGACAAAAGGTTTTCCGATAACAGAACATATAAATTAAATATACTATGAATTTTGTTATTGATTATTAAGTGAGAATTTTATCATACACTGTTGTACTTTCTTTTGCTATTTTATTTTACTAATAAACTATATGCTGATTAAATACACTGAAGTTGATTTATATGTCTTTTGGTTGCCTCCTGCATTAGTTCATTTTCACACTGCTATAAAGAACTACCCGAGACTGGGTGTTTTATGAAGGAAAGAGGTTTAATTGAATTACAGTTCTGCATGACTGGCGAGGCCTCAGGAAACTTACAATCATGGTGGAAAGTGAAGGGGAAGCAGGTACCTCCTCACAAGTGGCAGTAGAGAGAAAGAGAGCAGGGAAAACTGCCACTTTTAAACCATTAGATCTCCTGAGAACTCCCTTGCTGTCATGAGAACTGCATGGGAGAATGCACCCCCATGGTCCAATCACCTCCCACCAGGTCCTTCCCTTGACACATGGGGATTACAATTTGAGATGAGATTTGGGTGGAAACACAGAATCAAACCATGTCATTCCATCCCTTACCCCTCCCAAATCTCATGTCCTTTTCACATTTCAAAACCAATCATGCCAGCCAGGTGTGGTGGCTCACACCTGTAATCCCAGCACTTTGGGAGGCGGAGGTGGGCAGATCACGAGGTCAAGAGATTGAGACCATGCTGGCCAACATGGTGAAACCTGTCTCTACTAAAAATACAAAAAATTATGGTGGTGTGCCTGTAGTCCTAGCTACTCAAGAGACTGAGGCAGGAGAATTGCTTAAACCCAGGAGGCGGAGGTTGCAGTGAGCCGAGATCATGCCACTGCACTCCAGCCTGGTGACAGAGTGAGACTCCGGGTGCCCCCACCAAAAAAAAAAAAAAAAAAAAAAAAAAAAAAAAAAAAAAAAAATCATGCCTTCCCAACAGTTCTCAAAGTTTTAACTCATTCCCTCATTCTAGCATTAACTCAAAAGTTCAAATCCAAAGTTGCATCAGAGAAAAGGCAAGTCCCTTTCACCGATGAGCCTGTAAAATAGAAACAAGTTAGTTACTTTCCAGATGCAATGTGGGTACAGGAATTGGGTAAATGGTCCCACTCCAAATGGAAGAAATTGACCAAAACAAGGGGCCATAGGCACCATGCAAGTCCAAATCCAACAGGGTAATCACTAAATCTTAAAGCTCCTTTGACTCCGTGTCTCACATACAGAGCATGCTGATATAAGGGGTGGACTCCCATGGACGTGGGCAGCTCTTCCTCTGTGGCTCTGCAGGGTACAACCCCCATGGCTCATTTCACCAGCTGGCATTGAGTGTTTGTGGCTTTTCCAGGCACATGGTGCAAGCTGTCAGTGGATCTACCTTTCCGGGCTTTGGAAGACAGGGCCTCTCTTCTCACAGCTTCACTAGGCAGTGCCCCAGTGGGGACTGTGTGTGGGGTCTCCAACCCCACATTTCCCCTTTGCATGGCCCTAGCAGAGGTTCTCAATGAGAGCTCCACCCATGCAGCAGACATCTGCCTGGACATCAAGGAGTTTCCATACATCCTGTGAAACTTAGGTGGAGGCGCCTGAAGCTCAACTCTTGTCTTCTGCGCACCTGCAGGCCCAACAATATGTGAAAGCCACCAATATTTGGGGCTTGCATCCTCTGAAGCAATGGCCTGAGCTATACCATGGCCCCTTTTAACCAAAGCTGGAGCTGGAGTGGCTGGGATGTAGGGCACTAAATTCTGAGGCTACACAGAGCAGCACGGCCCTGGGCCCTGGCCCACGGAACCATTTTTACCTCCTAGGCCTGCAGGCCTGTGATGGGAGGGGCTACCATGAAGATCCCAGAAATGCCCTGGAGACATTTTCCCCATTGTCTTGGTGATTAACATTTGGCTCCTTCTTACTTACGCAAATTTCTGCAGCAGAAAAAATAGGTTTTTCTTTCCTACCTCATGGTCAGGCTGCAAATTTTCCAAACTTTTATGTTGTGCTTCCCTTTCAAATAAAAGTTTCATTTTCAGGTGATCTCTTTGTGAATGCATAAGACTGAATGCTTTCAGAGTCAGCCATATCACCTTTTGAACACTTTGCTGCTTAGAAATTTCTTCCACCAGATACCTTAAGTCATCTCTCTCAAGTTCAAGGTTCACAGATCTCTGGCACAAGGGCAAAATGCAGCCAGTCTCTTTGCTAAAGCATAGTTAGAGTGACTTTTGCTTCAGTTCTCAATAAGTTTCTCATCTCCATCTGAGACCATCTCAGCCTGGACTTTATTGTCCATATCACTATCAGCATTTTGGTCAAAACCATTCAAGAAGTCCCTAGGAAGTTCAAAACTTGCCCTAATTTTCCTGCCTTCTTCTGAGTCCTCCAAACTCTTCCAATATCTGCCTGTTCCAAAGTTGCTTCCACATTTTCAGATCATCTTCATGAAACTACCCCATTCTGCCAGTACCAATTTTCTGTATTAGTCCATTTTCCCACTGCTAAAAAGAACTCCATGAGATTGGGTAATTTATGAAATTAAGAGGTTTAATTGACTTACAATTCTGCATGACTGTGGAGGCCTCAGGAAATTTACAGTCATGGTAGAAGGTGAAGCGGAAGCAAGCACCTTCTTCACAAGGCAGCAAGAGAAAAGAGATCAGGAAAAACTGCCACTTTTAAACCATTAGATCTTGTGAGAGCTCCCTCACGATCACAATAACAGCATGGGGGAATCTGCTCCCATGATCCAATCACTCCCCACCAGGTCCCTCCCTTGACTTGGGGGGATTACAACGTGAGATGAGATTTGGGTGGGGACACAGAGCCAAACCATATCACTTCCTTTCTCCTATTTCCAATTTCTGAGTTGTTATAAGCTTGGTTAAATTGTTGAGGAGGGAAAAAAGATAGTTTATTTTCTCTGGTCTAAGGGCTCCTTGAGGAAAGATGAGTTTTATTTATTTTTGTATCTCCAGGGTCTATCTAAGGCCCCGTGCATATTAGTGGCTCAATGCACAATCTTAAAATGAAAAGAAGAATAAACAATTGTATGACTGCATGTACATATGGAGTAACAAATATATCTAGATTAGTACTATTAAGGATTATTTAAGACAGTCATGAAAATAAATCATGGTAGTGACAATTAGAGGGGTTAGCCTTGTATGACTGCAAAAACTTGAATTTGGAATCCTCTCTGCTATTTGCTTTGAATAAAGTCAGTTGATGGGCTGTATTTGTGTAACTATGTGGTTATAATCTCAGTCTAGAGTAGAAAGGACTTAGGTTTTTGTCTTAAACAAAGGGAAAACAGACTGGATATAAGATGACTAGAGAAAGACATAGCCATAGATACACTGAAATTGTGGGACAGGCTAAGAGCTCTCCTTTCTATGCATAAAGTCTTGGACTTGTGCAGCTCTGGATAAGTTATAGGAAAGAGAAGTGAGGCTTTATAATCAACACTGGCTGCCATAATATTGAGCTGGTGGCTTTAGTACTATCATTTGGACTTTTGTTCCTAAATCACAAAGATTTCTTCAGCATGTGAGTGATGGTATCACAGGTGAATGGCTACAAATGAATGTCTTGGTCACACTGATGGTATTGACAGGGGTCTCTGATACTTTGCATAATGTTTAAAGACAATAGGCTCACCTTTTCAAATGCCTAAGAAATTCTGATATCTTGTTACCTTTGGCCAGCTGACCATGTTATGAAGACTAATACAATCAGTGGTTTTGGCTGCTTACTCGTACTGGGTGGCATTCTCAGAGTCACCCTAGCATTTGGAAGATCTACAACTACCATTCTCACTTCTGGTATGCCTAAATGCAGGCACTGAATTCTTTATGTTGAAGATATTATACCAGTGGGCAGTACTATAAAACACCTATGACAACAATTTCAGGATGTACCACCTATGCTCAGATTTTCCTTATTTGCTTTCCTTCTATTTATACAGAGTTGTAATTCCCAACAAGCAGCACTGGCCTCCCACATTATTTATTGTTTCAATATAGGGGACAATTACATATAATTAGCTGAATGACACTACTCATTTGCTGGTGGAATTTGCTATGAATGCATTTGCTCCTTCTGGGAGTTGCTTTCTATTTCCTGAACTACTGCTCTTCTGCTGTTTAGAGAGACTTACCTTTTTTTGCCCTTATTTATTGCTTCATTGGTCCAAGGCAGAAAGAAAGCGTATAAAAATCAGTATGTAGCTGCCTGTGAATAACTATCGCAGGAAGTAGGGAAATTGCTGCATACCAAGTAGAAACCACATAAAGAGGCACAAGGTCAGTTTGCAACAACCACACGTTCATTTGTGAGTGAAGAAATCCAGGGAAATTTGTCAGTGCCTTGTAATATTTTATGAAAATCATCACTTGATGGCATGGAAGATATAAAAATCATGTAGAATCTTATTTCTCCATCATGATGTGTTCCACATAATTTCACTCATCAGCTGGCTGAAGGTTACTATCTTGTATTAAAACTTGAAATAATTAGCATTTTCTAAAACATATTTTCTAAACTCTATTGGTCTTTCTCCTACTTTCTTAAACAGAATTTACAGAATATATTGGAAACTATCGTGAAATTCTCCAGAACAAGAACTTAAGCTAGACTCTGCTCAGAGGAAAGACTCTTCTACTGAATCTTAAGGATATGAGATAAGTATCCAGTATTCCTGAAGTCCTGTTGGTGTGGCCGGCCCTGTGTACATGCAAAGCTCTTTAATAAGTTGGGTGGAACATGCCTTAGTGATCTGTTGTTTACAGTGGTCTGCTTTAGGCCATAGCAGCCTGTCTTGCCATTCTGCATGTGCAAGTCTGCATACTCATTCTTGTTGAGGTCTCCCACAGGGGTTTATCTTGATCTCCTACTTGGCTTCTTTCCATGCCAGATTTTTACCTTCTTGGTTTCCCTTATTCATAGCTCCTTTAAACTGTGATGGTATTTACCCCCCTGTCTCCTGGGCTAACTTCCTGACTTTGACACAGTAATCTTACCTTAACCTCTCCATGGATTGTATCTCTCATATATTTTAGAGGAGATTATCCCAAATGCTTATAATTAGTCATAACAATTTACTATTTGTTCATTTTTCACATTGGCAACCAGAAAATTATAAGAAGATCAGAAGGTCTTTCTTCTTCATTCAATTGAGGATACTACAATCTCCTTTCCTCCTTTAGGGCATTGAATGTTATTGAACCATTCCTAAGGATTACAGAATATGATGTATGGGGAAGTTAGAAAGAGTTATAGAAATTATATAACTGAACACTCCCATTTTACTCATAGAAAAATGGAACCCAGAGAACCAAAGCAATGGACCCAAAGACACAAGAAACTACTGGAACTGGAACCTATGCTTCCTAATTTTGGCTATTGCTTTTTCCAAATTCTGATTTTTTAAGCCTTGTCTCCTAATTTCTGGTATAGAGTATATTTCCGGTTCCTGCTTCCATATTTTTCCTCTCTCTTTTGTGACTTTTCTTCCGAGCCTTAATATCCTTAGCCATGGTTACCTTCCAAGAATTAAAATAGAGAGTCATTGTCTACTTTGATAGTAATTATATACTCACATATCTGAGACGCACAAGCCAAATCTCTATTATACAGGTTTTTGTGTTAAAAAGTTTTAAATATGGTTTTCCATCTTTACTGGCTTTGTTAGTCCCCTTTCTTTAGTTAACCATTAGAACTTTCTTACTTAAATGCCTCATAATTTATACATGAAGTGTTCTAAGATTACGCATTCTACAACCAAAACTGAATTTCCCAATATTTTTCATTGCAATCTATGTATTCCAAATTCCTACACAGATTACAGGTTTAATAATTATCCAAAAATAATGATGGAGATACTGTTTGTATCTGAACTTCTTTCATTGCAGCTATCTAGGTGATTCTATAGGAAATAAAAACAATAATAAATTAATTAGTGTATGTGACTCTTCTAGTGCATAGAGCTTATACCTGCTATGTTAGATTAAATTATGTTGGCAAATTATACTATCCACAGTGTAGAAAAAGAACAGACTCAATTTCACTAAGCATTTCACTGGTATTAATTCTGTTTCTATAAGGCCAGTTGGCTAGACATATTTTCTAAAGATATCAAAAACATTTTCTACTAATTAGCCTCCCCATATTTTCGCAATATGGACAAGAAACTAAAAACTATTCAATACATATTTGATGACCCTCTGAGACTACAGAGTAAAAGAGATTAGTTCAAATCCCAGCTCTGCCTAGTTCTGTAACCTCAAAAATTTATTTAATGTTTTTATGACTTTCCTTATTCATAAAATGTGAACAATAATAATACTCAATTTATTGTGGGAATTAATCGAGGGGGGACACCTAAAGCCTACAGCACAGTTCTTACTTGCAAGATGAGAAATAGAAGCTTTTTATTTGCTTAAATATTGTGAAAATCATAAGATTCAAAATAGAGTCACTTGGGTTAATTCCTGACAAATGGAGCCAGGGAAGGCCATGAAAGGAAGTGCTCTCACTCAGGATTTGCCTGATAACAGCAACTATCACAGAAATTTTTGCAAAGCACAACTTACTACATGAGTCACACAAGGACAAGTAATGGCACAAGGACAGCTAGCCAGTTATACAAGAACACTTGCCTGTTTCAAAAACTCTCGCAAACCCAACTCAAAGTTAGAAAGACTTAACCATAACTTTAAGATTACATGTCTTATCTAGCAACTACTGACACTCACCAATCAGAGCTCACCAGCTCTTATAAGATGCTGCCAGTGCCAGTAAGCTTTCTCTGAAAACAATGTGCATAACTAGTCTTTCCTGAATAAATTCTAATCTTTTTCTTTGTTCTACAGACATATCAGAGATCACCCTGGTCTGTATGTATGTCCTGGGTTGCAAACCCACTTCTTGTATATTACTTGCAAACAACCTTTTTGCTGAGAGGTTCATCTCTTTATGTGGAAAATATTATACTTCTCTAAGTAACATATAGCAGATAATACTTAACAAATAATAAGGCATTGATTCAATTTGATGTCATAAAATACAAAAAGAGTGTTCAAAGCACCATGAGAATGAAAACACAAAAATTGGCATAGATCTTATCTTTAAGGAATTTAAAAGCAAAAATGTTTAAAAATATTTTCTTAATGCTTTCCTTTTTTAATACGCTCTGGAAACACTTGGTGTTTATTATTTTGGATTCAGTCTCTCACTGGGACAATATTATTTTTCATCATTCACTTATTCCCGTTCCCATTTCTCTCCCAATTCAAAGCCACTTGGCACCATCACAAAATCATTTCTCATAGAGAGTGTTTAATTTAATTTTATTTTATGAGCACAGTCTGCACACCTTTCCCTTAGCCAGAAGTCTTACCCTTACGTCTGTCATGGGGAAGTAGGAAGCAACATGGATGGCACAGGATATAACTTCACTTCTATTAACACAACTTGAATTTTCAGTACTCTTCACGGGTAAGCACACACAGTTCTTTAGCTCTGGTTATTAAGAACAGCCCTTTACCTGAAGCCAGAGCACAGGAAAATATTCAATAATGCATTTCCTATGCCCCCGAATACTGGTCTGAAAACAGAGAAGTTAAACACTTTGTTCAATCATTTATTAAAATGAAAGTAGCCCCCTGGGGCTGCAGGAACATGGGGAGCCATTGCCAAGTTCAATTTATTTTTAGCTGTTGTCAATTGCACATGAAAAAGACCCTAGTGTGCAGTCCTGTCCTGTTGACATTTCCACTAGGTAATTTACCTTGTGCTCCACTCTCTCTGGAAAACCCTCCAGTTATTTTGTGAGATAAACAATAGATGCCTTTGCTTCAGTGAACTTTTGCTTGAGTTTAATGACCTGCGCTGACTGGATGCAGTTTCCTCACTTCTGTGAAAAAGAAAATGCTATTACTAACACCCCTTTGCTTAGAAAGTGCTTCTTAATGTTCAGTTTATTTTAGCTTTGGGGTAATTCTATGCATTTGCTTCTCAATTTTTTTTCCCCTTTCAATGGATCACAGACACCTACATTTGAAAGTTTTAGTAGAAGCCAGCATGGCCTAATGGGTGAGCTCAAAGACTACACAGTAGGGCAGTCTACATGTCAATCCTAGCTCCACCATCTGCTAGATATACGATCATGAACCAGTGACTTTCCTGACTTAAGACCCAGCTTCTCTAGCCAAAAATAAGGCAAATAATTATATTCATTTTATACTTAAAATAGGAGAAATTAAATGTGATAATCTAGAGTTGCTGTAGTACCAAAGCATACTACTCACTAAATATTTGCTATTGTCAAAATTACTAATAATAAATATTAGTGATTTTCATTATTAATATGAATAGTACAGTGCTTTAGGTAAGAGATTCTGCCAGAATACAAGCTAGTAACCACGTTTCTGTTTTTTTTTTTTTTTTTTTTTTTTTGAGACAGAGTCTGGCTCTGTCACCCAGGCTGGAGTTTAGTGGCGCGATCTCGGCTCACTGCAAGCTCTGTCTCCCCGTATTCACGCCATTCTCCTGCCTCAGACTCCTGAGCAGCTGGGACTACAGGTGCCCACTACCACGCCCAGATAATTTTTTTGTACTTTTAGTAGAGACGGGGTTTCAGCGTGTTAGCTAGGATGGTCTCCATCTCCTGACCTCGTGATCTGCCCGTCTCGGCCTCCCGAAGTGCTGGGATTACAGGTGTGAGCCACTGCACCCAGCCCACATTTCTTTCTAAAAAGCTTTAACTTCCTCAAAATTGAAGGGGAAAAGAGCCGGAGTTCTGACTTGCGTGCATGTGTGTATATGTAGTATGTACTTATTTTATTACTTGAGCATAACATACATCTAGAAAATCAAACAAATCATGAGTATACGCTCAATTCATTATCACAAAGTAAACATATCTGTATAACCACCATCCAGTTTTGCACCAACCTAACAGAAAGTTATCAGTACCTAAGAGGCCCTTCATGCTACATAATCACTAGTCCCTCTATCTATCTCCCCTACAGGCCATTAATATCTTAACTTGTAGCACCATATATTATATTTGCCTGGATTCAAGGTGTATATAAACTGGGATCACATATAATACACATTATATTGTTTTTTGGCAATTTTTACTCACGTTAAAATTGTGATTTTTTTTTTTTTTTCTAAGAAGGAGTTTCATTCTTGTCGCCCAGACTGGAGGGCAACGGTGCAATCTTGGCTCCCCGCAACCTCCACCTCCTGGTTTTAAGCAATTCTCCTGCTCAGCCTCCTGAGTAGCTGGAATTACAGGTGTACACCACCATGCCCGGCCAATTTTTGTAGTTTTAATAGAGTTGGGGTCTCATCATGTTGGTCAGGCTGGTCTCAAACTCCTGACCTCAAGTGATTTGCCCGCCTCAGCCTCCCAAAGTGCTGGGATAACAGGCATGAGCCACTATGCTCGGCCTAATTGTGAGAGTATCTTACATTTATTGCCATCTAGTCTTCCTTTGTATCATTTTTTTGTTCTAATGCTGATGGACATTTGAGTTCCTACCAGGTTTTAGTTATTTTATACAATGCCAATGAACACTCTGGCACCTACTTTTTGGTAAACATGTGGTCATACATCATTTGAGAATATGACTAAATAAAATAGGGTGTGTGTTCAACCTCAGTAGACACTTTAAAACTTTTCCAAAGTGGAAGTGCCAATTTCCTGTTTCATTAGCAATATGTGGAAGTTTCCACATGCTTGTCTACATTTAGTGTTGCCAGTCGTTTTTATTTTCATCATTCCAGGAAATGTGGAAGGATATTGTATCGGTGATTTTCAACTTCATTTTCTTGATAACTAAGTTAAACATCTTTTGGTATTAACTGGATGAGTATCTTGTTTTTTGGATCTGTTGTTTTAGTGTTTTGCCCTTTCTTTAAATTGCATTATTCATTTTTATACATTTGCTTCTTATATATCCTTGATAGAAGCCCTGTTTTGGTTTTAGTGTTGCAAACTATCTTTTTCTACTCTGAGGCTTGCCTATTCACAGTCATAAGGGTACCTTTTGATGTATGGAAGTTCTTAATTTCAACTTAACCTAATTTATCAATTATTTTCATGAATGTTAGCTTTTTGGAACCTGTTTAAAAAAAAATTCCCCTATCTAAGCAATAAAGATAGTCTTCTGTTATTACCCAAAGCTTTTATTGTTTTACTTTTCTACCATTACATCTGTGATTCACTGAAATTGATATTTGTGTCTTTTGCAAGGGGGTTGTGAAATGTAATTTTTTTTCTCATATGGATATTCAACTAGCCAGCACTATACACCATTCATTGCAAAAACAGTTCTTTCCCATTGCTCTGTAGTGCTAATTTTTGTGTATATCACTTGTCTGCATATGGAGGGACTGTTTTTTACATATGTCTATCCTTATATGAATACCACATTGTTTTAATTAGTAATCTTTACAAGTTTTGCTATCCAATAGAATGAGTCCTAACACTTTATTCTTCTAAAAGATTGTCTTGACTCTTTTTACCCCTCTGCATTTCCATATAAAGACATTTATATATTATGGAAACTTTCAAGCATATGCAAAAGTAGAAAAACAACATAATGATGCCTCATGTACACATCAACTTCTTTCAGCATTTATGAACTTATAGTCATTCTTGTTTATTTATACCCCCATCTGTTCTCCGTCACCAGATTATTTAGAAGTAAATTTGCCATATCATATGATTTTCTATTTAAATATTTCCAAATATAGCTATAAAAGAAATCCTTTATACATTTATGTGAATATATTATACTACAAATTTATTTTATACCAAATATTTACTCAACATAAAAATTTACCTAATTTTATCATTTTATACATTGTTTTTATAGTAAGTTCGAATTAGGATTCAATGATGATATACTGTAATTGGTTGAGATATCTCTTAAGTTACTTTTAAACAACAGGTTACTCTAAGATCATCTTTTTCCTTTTAATTAATTAATTTAAGAAAACATGTTTTTTTTCCTTTGGAGTTTTCCACAGTCGTAGTTTTAAAAAATTGTTTAAAACTAATCTTAGTGTGGCCGGCAAGATGACCGAATAGGAACAGCTCTGGTCTGCAGCTCCCAGTGAGATCAATGCAGAAGGCAGGTGATTTCTGCATTTCCAGCTGAAGTACTTGGCTCATCTCATTGAAACTGTTTAGACAGTGGGTGCAGCCCACGGAGGGCGAGCAGCAGCAAGGTGGGGCATCGCCTCACCCGGGAAGTACAAGGGGTCAGGGAAGTTCCTCCCCTAGCCCAGAGAAGCCATGAGGGACTGTGCCATGAGGGATGGTGCACTCCAGTCCCAGACACTACGCTTTTCCCATGCTCTTTGCAACCCACAGACCAGGAGATTCCTTAGAGTGCCTATGCCACCAGGATCCTGGGTTCCAAGCACAAAACTAGGTGGCTGTTTGGGCAGACACCGAGCTAGCTGCAGGAGTTTTTTTTTTTTTTTTCATACCCCAGTGGCACTTGGAACACTGGTGAGACAGAACCATTCACTCCCCTAGAAAGGGGACTAAATCCAGGGAGCCAGATCCCACCCAGATCTGTAGTTCAGCAGATCCCACCCCCATGGAACCCAGCAAGCTAAGATCCACTGTTTTGAAATTCTCTCTGCCAACACAGCCGTCTGAAGTCGACCTGGGACTCTCCAGCTTGGTGGGAAGAGGGCGTTTGCCATTACTGAGGCTTAAGTAGGTGGTTTTCCTGCCACAGAAAGTTTGAACTGGAAGAAACCCACCTCAGCTCCAAAAAGCCACTGTAGCCAGACAGTTTCTCTAGATTCGTCTTCTCTGGGCAGAGCCTCTCTGAATGAAAGTCAGCAATCCTAGTCAGGGGTTATAGATAAAACTTTCATCTCTCTGGGACAGAGTTCCTGGGGAAGCAGGGTCTGTGGGAACAGCTTCAACGGACTTAAATGTTCCTGCCTGCTGGCTCTGAAGAAAGCAGCAGATGTCCCAGACAGCACTTGAGCTCTGCTAAGGGACAGACTGCCTCCTCAAGTGGGTCCCTGACCCCCATACCTCCTGACTGGGAGACACTTCCCAGCAGGGGATGGCAGACACCTCATACAGGAGAGCTCTGTCTGGCATCTGGCAGGTGCCCCTCTGGGACGAAGCTTCCAGAGGGAGCAATAGAGAGCAAACTTTGCTGTTCTACAGTTTCTGCTGGTGATAACCAGGCAAACAGGGTCTGGAGTGGACCTCCAGCCAACTCCAGCAGACCTGCAGAAGAGGAGCCTGACTGTGAGAAGGAAAACTAACAAATAGAAAGGAATAGCATCAGCATCAACAAGAAGAACATCCACACAGAAACCTCATCCGAAGGTCACCAGCATCAAAAATAAAAGGTAGATAAATCCATGAAGATGAGGAAAAACCAGCGCAAAAAGCCTGAAAATTCCAAAAACCAGAAGGCCTCTTCTCCTCCAAAGGATCACAACTCCTTGCCAGCAAGGGAACAAAACTGGATGGAGAATGAGTTTGATGAACTGACAGAAGTAGGCTTCAGAAGGTGGGTAATAACAAGCCCCTCTGAGCTAAAGGAGCATATTCTAACCCAATGAAAGGAAGCTAACAAACTTGAAAAAAGGTTAGAGGAATTGCTTACTAGAATAATCAGTTTAGAGAAGAACATAAATGACCTGATGGAGCTAAAAAACACAGCATGAGAATTTCATGAAGTATACACAAGTATCAATAGCCAAATGATCAAGCAGAAGAAAGGTTTTCAGAGACTGAAGATCAACTTAATGAAATTAGCGTAAAGACAAGATTAGAGAAAAAAGAAAGAAAAGGAATGAACAAAGCCCCCAAGAAATATGGGACTATGTGAAAAGACCAAATCTACGTTTGATTGGTGTACCTGAAAGTGACGAGGAGAATGGAACCAAGTTGGAAAACACTCTTCAGGATGGTATCCAGGAGAACTTCCCCAACCTAGCAAGACAGGCCAACATTCAAATTCAGGGAATACAGAGAACACCACAAAGATACACCTTGAGAAGAGCAACCCCAAGACACATAATCAGCAGATTCACCAAGGTTAAAATGAAGGAAAAAATGTTAAGTGCAGCCAGAAAGAAAGGTCAAGTTACCCACAAAGGGAAGCCCATCAGACTAATAGTGAACCTCTCTGCAGAAACCCTACAAGCCAGAAGAGAGGGTCAATATTCAACATTCTTAAGGAAAAGAGTTTTCAACTCAGAATTTCATATCCAGCCAAACTAAACTTCATAAGCGAAGAAGAAATAGAATTCTTTACAGACAAGCAAACGCTGAGAGATGTTGTCACCACCAGGCCTGCTTTACAAGAGTTCCTGAAGGAAGCACTAGACATGGAAAGGAAAACCTGGTACCAGCCACTACAAAAACATACCAAATTGTAAAGACCATTGACACTATGAAGAAACTGCATCAACTAATGGGCAAAATAACCAGCTAGCATCATGACAGGATCAAATTCACACATAATATTAACCTTAAATGTAAATGGGCTAAATGCACTGATTAAAAGACACAGACTTTCAAGTTGCATAGAGTCAAGACTCATCCATGTGCTGTATTCAGGAGACCCATCTCATGTGCAAAGGCACACATAGGCTCAAAATAAAGAGATGGAGGAATATTTACCAAGCAAATGGAAAGCAAAAAAAAAAACAAAAAAAGGGGGAGGTTGCAATCCTAGTCTCTGATAAGACAGACTTTAAGGCAACAAAGATCAAAAGAGACAAGGAAAGGCATTACATAATGGTAAAGGAATCAATGCAACAAGCACAACTAACTATCCTAAATATATATGATATATATGCACCCAATACAGAAGTACCCAGATTCATGAAGCAAGTTCTTAGAGACCTGCAAAGACACTTAGACTCCCACACAATAATAGTGGGAGACTTTACCACCCCACTGTCAATATTAGATCAATGAGAGGGAAAATTAACAAGGAATTCAGGACTTGAACTCAGCTCTGGACCAAGCGGACCTAATAGACGTCTACAGAGCTCTCCACACCTCAACAGAATATACATTCTTCTCAGCACCACATCGCAGTAATTCTAAAATTTATCACATAATTGGAAGTAAAACACTCCTCAGCAAATGCAAAAGAATGGAAATCATGACAGTCTCTCAGACTGTGGTCTCTAATTTGAGTGCAATCAAATTAGAACTCAGGATTAAGAAACTCACTCAAAACTGCACAACTACATGGAAATTGAACAGCCTGCTCCTGAATGACTACTGGGTAAATAATGAAATTAAGGAAGAAGTAAATAAGATCTTTGAAACCAATGAGAACAAAGACACAATGTACCAGAATCTCTGTGACACAGCTTAGGCAGTGTTTAGAGGGAAATTTATAGCACTAAATGCTCACAAGAGAAAGCAGGAAAGATCTAAAACTGACACCCCAACAACACAATTAAAAGAACTAGAGAAGCAAGAGCAAACAAATTCAAAAGAATAGCAGAAGACACTATGTTTATTGCAGCACTATTCACAATAGCAAAGACTTGGAACCAACCCAAATGTCCTTCTATGATAGACTGGATTAAGAAAATGTGGCACATATACCATGGAATACTATGCCGCTATAAAAAAGGATGAGTTCACGTCCTTTGCAGGGACATAGATGAAGCTGGAAACCATCATTCTCAGCAAAGTAACACAAGAAGCAAAAGCCAAACGCCACATGGTCTCAATCACACATTGGAGTTGAACAATGAGAAGACATGAACACAGGAAAGGGAACATCACACACCATGGCCTATTGGCCATGGGGGAGGTGCACTACGAGAGGGATAACATTAGGAGAAATACCGAATGTAGATGATGGTTTGATGGGTGCAGCAAACCACCATGGCACATGTATACCTATGTAACAAACCTGCACGTTCTGCACATGTATCCCAGAACATAAAGTATAATGAAAAAATAAATAAATAAAATGAAAAAAAAAATTTAAATTTACAAGTTGCTGAAGTCATATAAGACATTTCTGTATACTCTTTTAATCACTTAGATTTTTATTTTAGCTTTACTTAAAACACTTTTAATCTTAGATTAATTTTATTATATCTAATTATTTCATAGTTTTTAATTTTATTTACTTTTATTTATTTTTAATTTTTGAGATGGAGTCTCATTCTGTTTTGCTCAGGCTGGAATGCAGTGGCATGATTTCGGCTCACTGCAACCTCTGCTTCCTGAGTTCAAGTGATTCTCCTGCCTCAGCCTCCTGAGTAGCTGGGATTACAGGCACCTGCCACCACATCCAGCTAATTTTTGCATTTTTAGTAGAGACAGGGTTTTGTTGTGTTGGCCAGGCTAGTCTCAAACTCCTGACCTCAGGTGATCTGCCTGCCTCAGCCTCCCAAGGTGTTGGGATTACAGGCGTGAGCCACTGTGCCCCACCATAACTTCATTTTTAATTGGGATGTAATAACTGTACATATTTATAGGATACAATGTGATTTTTTTTTTTTCTTTTTTCAGAACAGGGTCTTTCACTGTTGCCCAAGCTGGCGTGCACTGGTGCAACCTGGGCTCACTGCAGTCTTGAACTCCCGGCTTCAAGTGATCCTCCCACCT
This sequence comes from Rhinopithecus roxellana, assembly GCF_007565055.1. Taxonomy (NCBI): domain Eukaryota; kingdom Metazoa; phylum Chordata; class Mammalia; order Primates; family Cercopithecidae; genus Rhinopithecus; species Rhinopithecus roxellana. Next base: position 145,654,770 of record NC_044553.1, on the reverse strand, counting down.
CAGCGTCCCGAGTGGCTGTAACTACAGGCCCACATCATTACACTTGGTGAATTTTGTTTGTTTTTTTGTAGAGATGAGGTCTCACTATGTTGCCCAGCCTGGATTTGAGCTCCAGGACTCAAGTAATACTCCCACTTCAGTCTTCCAAATTGCTGGGATTATAGACATGAGCCACTAAGCCTGGCCAATGTGATTTTTCAATAGATGTTATTTATTCTATAATGATCAAATCAGGGTAGTTAGCAAGTCCATTACCTCAGACACTTATCTCTTTGTGGTAAAAACATTTACTCCTTTTTTCTAGCTATTTTGAAATATAGATTATTGTTAACTATAGTCACCCTACTGTTCCATAAATCACCAGAACTCATTTAAAGGTAACTTTGTATCCATTGACCAACTTCTCCCCCACCTCCTCCTTCCCACTATGGTCCCAGCCTCTGGTAACCACTAGTTTACTCTCTGCTTCTATGAGATCAACTTTTTCAGATTCTGCATATGAGTAAGATTATGTGATATTTGTTTCTGTTTCTGGCTTATTTCACTTAACATAATGTTCTCCAGATTCATACAGGCTATTGCAAATGATAGAATTTCAGTCTTTTTACAGCTAAGTAGTGGTTGCATATACATTATGCTGTTGTTATGCATTCATCTGTTGATAAAGACTTAGGTTGATTGCTGTTGATAAAGACTTAGGTTGATTGCATATATTGGCTATGGTGAATAGTGCTACAGTAAACATGAGAGTGCACATATCTTTTTGACTTACTGGTTTCATTTTCTTTGGATAAATACCCAGCAATAAGATTGCTGGATCACATGGTAGTTTTATTTTTTATTATTTGAGGAACCTCTATACTATTTTCCATGACTATACTAATTTACATTCCCACCAACAGTGTATGAGGGTTTCCTTTTCTTCATATCTTTGCAACATTTGCTTTTATCCATCTTTTTTTTTATAATAGCCATTCTAACTGGAATGAGGTGATATCTCATTGTAATTTTGATTTGCATTTTCCTGATGTCAATGATAGTAGCATTTTTTTCATATAATTTTAGCCATTTGTATGTCACTTTTTGAGAAACATCTATTTAGATCTTTTGCCTATTTTTAAATTGGATTATTTGTGGGTTTTTTTTTTTTTTTTTTTTTTTTTTGCTAATGAGTTGCTTGTGTTCCTTATGTATTCTGGATATTAACCTTTGGGCAGGTCTATAGTTTGCAAATATTTTCTCCTATTATGTTGGATGTATCCTCACTTTATTGTTCCTTTGCTGTTCAGAAGCTTCTTAATTTGATGTAATCCAATTTGTCTAGTTTACTTTTGTTGCCTGTATTTTTGAGGTCTTTTCAAAAAAATCTTTGCACAGGTCGATGCCATAAAGCATTTTCCCTATGTTTTATTCTAGTGATATCATAGGTTTGGGTCTTACATTAAATCTTTAACTCATTTTTGCATTTATTTGTGTATCTGGTGGGAGATAAGGGTCTAATCTTATTCTTCTGTAAGTGGATACTCAGTTTTCCTAGCACATTTTATTGAATAAATTGATCTTTCCTCAATGTATATTTTTGCATTTTCATCAAAAGTTAATTGGCCATAGATGTGTGAATTTATTTCTGGGCTCTCTATTCTGTTCCATTGGCCTGTGTGTTTTTATGCCAGTACATGCTGTTTTAGTTACTGTAGCTTTGTAGTATATTTTGAAGTCAGGCAGTGTGATGCTTCTGGATTTGTTCCTTTTGCTCAAGATTGCTTTGGCTATTCAGGGCCTTTTGAGATTCTATACGAATTTTAGGTTTCTCTTTTCTACTTCTGTGAAGAAATGTCATTGGTATTTTGCTAAGGATTGCATTGAATCTGTAAATTGCTTTGGTTAGAAAAACATTTATATAGTCTTATTTCTTTCAATTCATGAACATAGAATATTATTTCTTCTAATCCATGAACACAGGACACAAATAAATGAAATAGATTTTTTGTTTGTTTGTTTTTTTCTTAAATTTTTTTCAGTGTTTTCTAGTTTTTAGTGTAGAGATTTTTCACCTCTTAGTCCAATTTGTCCTAGGTATCTTATGTATTTTTTTGTAGCTATTATAAATGGAATTATTTTCCAAATCATTTTTTCAGATACTTCACTATTTGTTTATAGAAACACTACTGCTGTTTGTATCTTGAGTTTGTATCCTGCGACTTTCCTGAACTTGTTTATTAATGTTAACAGTTTTTTGGTGGAGTTTTTAGGGTTTTCTATATGTAAGATCATATGTCTGCAAACAGAGACAGCTTGACAAATAAAACCTTTCTCATTTGGATGCTTTTTATTTCTTTCCCTTGCCTAATTGCTCAGGCTAAGTCTTCCAATATTATGTTGAATTGATGTGGTGAAAATAGGCATCCTTGTCTTTTTCTGGATTTTAGAGGAAAAGTTTTCAACTTTTCCCTTTCCTATATACTATTCACCCAGATTTTCCAAATGCAAACCTTTAGCACATTAATTTAAGTATTTGTTCGTTCTCTCTTGCTTTTCCTCTCTTCATATCTTTTCTTCATATTTCCTCTTTATATTTTTTCTGAAACTGGTAAAAAAGTTTGCAGTACATTGCAGAAATATTTCCCCTTATCTCAAAATAAGTCATTGTTTATTTTTAATGAAAATATGAAACAATGATCACACTTGGGAAATTACCATTAGTACAATACTATTACCTAATTGACATACCTTATATCAGATTTGCCAAGTGTCTCACTAATATGTTTTCATGCCCAAAAATCAAATCCAGGATGTGATACATTGCTTTTAGTTATTATATCTCTTCAGTTTCTTTTAATCTGAAACAATTCCTATGCTTTGCTTTCAAAATCTTCACATTTTTTAAGAGAACTGAACAGCAGTAAGAACTAGGAAAGGGCCAGCGCAGTGGCTCACGCCTGTAATCCCAACACTTTGGGAGGCCAAGATGGGCGGATCACCAGGTCAGGAGATCGAGACCATCCTGGCTAACATGGTGAAACCCCGTCTCTACTAAAAATACAAAAACAAAAAAATTAGCTGGGCATGGTGGCGGGTGCCTGTAGTCCCAGCTATTCTGGAGGCTGAGGCAGGAGAATGGTGTGAACTCAGAAGGTGAAGCTTGCAGTGTTGCACCACTGCACTCCAGCCTGGGTCACAAAGCGAGACTCTGTCTCAAACAAACAAAAAAAAAAAAAACAAAAAAAAGAACTAGGAAAGACCTGAGATTTTACCTTACTTGCAAGCTAACAAGCTAACTTGCCACAGTTTTAAGGATGCAGGCAAAAGATACAGTTTCTTGGGTCAGATACAAAGGACTTTATTACTCACAGCACAGAAAACAGTGTGAGCTTAATGTTTGTCAGTTCCTTGTGTCTCAAGACACATGAGGCAACCTAAAGGGAAACTGGCAAATGCTTATCGGAAAGGAATTTGTATATTGGCTGAGGAAACCCAAGCTTGGGGAACCTCTGTCTTTTTAAATGGACTGTAAGTGAATCTACACTTTTGTACCAGAGGGAGACATATCTTTGTTATATTGGACATTAACAAATTCTTCCCCTTTAATTTTGAGTGAAGCACTATCTCTGTCTTCCAATTTCCTTTGCTATACAAATATTCTTGAAAAGATAGTCCACAACAAAAGGGTAGTTATTGCCTTGACTGAAAAATGTGCAGAAATTGTGAAAGACACATGGAAATTTGTCTCCCAAACATAACCACCTCTTGTTTCTTGACTGTTTTTGCTTCTAGCAAAAAAACATGTGTGTACCACTCCGTCAGTCTCTCTAATTAATCTGGCCAATAGAGGCTGGGAACAAAGTCATTCAATTTGCCTCATACAGTGCTTCATGAAGTCTACCATAAACCTTGTTCCAACCAGTAGGACGGGGCTAGGCTGTGGTTTTGACCTCTACCATGCTACCCAGGACTGACTCAGCCAGCTGAACAAATCCAGAAACCATCAGAAACTACCTTACAAAGTCAGGTGGCACTTTCCTAAAATTTTTGTATGGACTTTTCCAGTTGGTCCAAGGTATTAATCAAGGTACAATGGGATGTGTTAGCAATTACACAGACTACATTTGGCCTGCAAAGAGGAAGTCTAGGTCCATTTTATTATTAATAACAACCCTGGCCAGCCAGTGAATTAAAGCTGACCTGAATGCCTTTCAGAGATAAGGTGATTTTACTGATACCTCCATATAAGGTCAAGCACAAATTTTGTGCCATCTTTTCAAAGGGCATAACTCCCATAATTTAAAAAAATTGGCCAAAGAGCATGAATACATGGACACTCCATTTAAATTTAGATATAAAACATTTTTAAAACATCAATTTGTTGACAGTTCTTCTACCATTGTTTGTACAAGAACAGGATGTTTTGTTTTTATCAAACATAAAAAGTACACATTTTGGTAAATACATTCATATTGATATCATTTTACTTGTATGTAATTAACCTGGAAAGACTGAACTTCTCTTTTGATTTTTCCAGCTCTTCTTATATTGTTGGTTTGATGTACAGAACAGCTCTTGCAATGAGGTTGAGTAAATTGAAAACATGAAAAATGTCAATCGCACCTAATTATTTCTACCCTTCTCCTTTTTTAAACTGAATGAGTTTATTTTTGGCATTGCCCAGGAGCAACCTGGGAAACCCCAAAAATAGGTGAGGTGCAAATGATATTTTTTTACTGTGAATTTGGAGCCTGAATTTGAAAATGGTAATATCAAATAGAATTGTCAAAGCAGAAAAAGCATGAACATAAGTTCTAGGCATATAAAGGGAAAAAATTTGAAGTAATATTCAAACATAGAACCAAGTAGCCAAGATTTTTAGGATCCTTTCCTTTTCCAAGAGTGACTTCTTAAAAAAAATTAGGACTATGCACAATGGTCACAAAAATTTAAGATCTCATGGTATAAGAAATGCTTCTTATCCAGACAAAACACACAGAAGACACAGATTAAAAAAAAAAAAAAAAAAAAAAAAAAATTTTAACATAAAATAAACCAAATTATAGTTTTACCCTTTTTTGTACAACCAGTGTGACATTTTTTTCTGTAGTAAGCCAGGTCTTCATCTTATAAATAAAGCCATAAACACTGAAACAACTCTGTAAAAATTTCACACAGTTTAATGCTTTCAAACTCATTATTTGCAAGCATTTTACACCAAAGTAAATAAACATCATAATTCTTCAAACCTTCTACAACTTAACTATGCTGTTTGCTATCTTCTTCTTACCTTCTGCCACAAAGAGGCAATTTTACATTAAGATATAATTAATCTCTTTGTTTCTCAAAAAAAAGTCAGATAAAACACATCCATTTTTTATTCTTATATTGTTTTACAACTATTATAAGGAACATAGTTCTAGCAAGACATAAGAGTTATAACTTTTAACCCAAGTAATTTACTTCTGGTCCCCCACAGGCACAGGGAAAACTGTAAGGCAAATAAATGACAACTCTTTGACATATTTAAGCACAGATTGGAAGACCAGAGCTCCAGGAAAGACTTTATGACACATGAGGACACATATATTTTCATTCACTCATACGTATTTGTTACACATTTACTAAAGTGACAAATATAAACATATATATCATTATGACCCAATGTTGTCTACTCATCTTTTCCAACCTGTTATCTAACATATAGTTTTTTTTATATACCACTTAATACATATATTAAAATTATGTTGACAAACAAGTGTTTTCATAACAGATATGACAGAAATTTTTACTGACACAGTGCAAGGAATTAAGTCATTATTATCTAAAACATTATAAAAATTAATCCACTTTTATAGGCTAGCATTTATAATTTAATTATTTCAACATATAACTATTACATTTGTCATTTTAACATTTATTGGAGGCAGTGCAAGCAAACTTGAACAATGAAATAATTATAGTGCATTTAATTAGTACAGATTAATTTTTAAATTTTTTAATTAGAAAAATCACAAACCTTTAAAAAATATTATTCACATTTTTAACTATTATAAGACATATATATGTTTTGAAACAATATTTATTTAAAAAGTTACCTCAACTAGAAATGTTACCTAAAATGCCCCTTTGATTTTATATGTGAATTAAAAAGAAAAATACACATCTACTTTTGCTTAAAGTGCAAAAATTTTCTAGATTTCTACCCCCACTCTGCTAACCTGATATCAATCACTGCTTCTTAGCTTAGGTCAGAGGAAACCAACACTGTAATTACAGAAAAATGGTAGAAATAGCACATATAATAATTAGTTCTTAAAACTAATTGAAACACAAATAAACCATGATATTAGTCATTTACTAATTTATTCCAAAAACTAAATTAGTTCCATAAAATATAAATTATTACAGGTGGTAATACAGGTGAATTCTACACAACATTAAGTGAAAAAGAACTCCAGTGTCCTTTGCCTTGTAAAATGAATGTGCCGTTTGTTAAATGTTCATTATTAGGACATATGTAAGGAATCTCTCTCTCTCTCTCTATATATATATATACACACACATATATATACACACACACATATATATATACACACACACATATACTATATATAATATATACTATATGTGTATATATACTATATATGATATATATATATACTATATATAGTGTGTGTGTGTGTGTGTGTGTGTGTATGTATGTATGTTGCAGGATGTCAGGGACCCCGAACGGAGGGACCAGTCGAAGCCACGGCAGAACATAAATTGTGAAGATTTCATGGACACTTATCACTTCCCCAATCAATATCCTTGTGATTTCCTATGCCTGTCTTTACTTTAGTCTCTTAATCCCGTCATCTTCGTAAGCTGAGGAGGATGTATGTTGCCTCAGGACTCTGTGATGATTGCGTTAACTGCACAAATTGTTTGTAGAGCATGTGTGTTTGAACAATATGAAATCTGGGCATTTTGAAAAGAGATCAGGATGGCAGCAATGTTCAGGGAACAAACGAGATAACTTTAAACTCTGACTGCCAGTGAGCCAGGTGGAAAAGAGCCATATTTTTCTTCTTTCAAAAGCAAATAGGAGAAATATTGCTGAATTCTTTTTCTCAGCAAGGAACATCCCTGAGAAAGAGAATGCACCCCTGAGGGTAGGCCTATGAATAGCCCCCTTGGAGGGGGCTGTCTGTTACCGTCAAAGCCGAAGGGATGAAACAAGCTCTGGTCTCCTGTAGCGTTCCCAGGCTTATTAGGATGAGGAAATTCCTGCCTAATAAATTTTGGTCAGACAGGTTGTCTGCTCTCAAACCCTGTCTCCTGATAAGATGTTATCAATGACAATGCATGCCCGAAACTTCATTAGCAATTTTAATTTCGCCCTGTCTTGTGGTCCTGTGATCTCACCCTGCCTCCATTTGCTTTGTGATATTTTATTACCTTGTGAAGCATGTGATCTCTGTGACCCACACCCTATTCATGCACTCCCTCCCCTTTTGAAAATCGCTAATAAAAACTTGCTGGTTTTACGGCTCAGGGAGCATGACGGAACCCACTAACATGTGATGTCTCCCCTGACATCCAGCTTTAAAATTTCCCTCTCTCTTGTACTCTTTCCCTTTATTTCTCAGACCAGCCGACACTTAGGGAAATAGAAAAGAACCCATGTTAACTATCGGGGGTGGGTTTTCCTGATATCTGCTGTGCCAAAGTGGTCTTTCTTTTTTCCTAAGTGCATGTGGGAACCTGATTCCCTTTGGTAGGTGTGGAGAAATGGCACTGGCTTGGTCCACAGATACACATGTTTGACTCCCTGATGACTGATGAGTAGTCTGTGTATGGTCTGGGTTAACTATGGGTCACACAGAGTATAAAAATTATACTTATCTCTTCTATATTAAACTCCGGTTAAAACAGGGAATGGTTCAAGTGCCCATGCAAAATATGGTCACTCTATTCAGGGCAGTGGTAAAATTCTGTCCTTGGTTTCCTGAAAAAGGAACCGTATATGTAGAAGTATTGGCTCCTGTTGTAGCATTCCAGGAGCTGGTCCTGACAGGGAATTATGTTCCCGTCACTGTTTGGGGTGATTGGGCCTTGGTGCGTGCCATCCTAATACCTCCTCAACTTTCCTCTCCCACATGGCCTTCGTTATCTGATCAGCCTCTCCCTTCATCTACTCCTCCCCCACCTAATTATACTAAAAAATCAATGTCTAACTCTGGTGACTTTGGCTTAAAGTTACCCCCTATTTATCTTACTTATTTTCACGAAGAGCCAGTACTTGAAACTCCCGCAGCTGCAACTCACACAGCCCGGGACCATAGATACGCTAATTCTTCCCTCTTCAAACCTTTGTAGTATTTGCCTCTGGGTGTCACCTAATGGCTCCAGGACCAAACTACAATTTACCTGTAATTCTACAGGCCCTTCCCGTCCACTTCAGCCCCTCACCCTCCTGTTGTCTCAGTTCCTCAACTGGTCACTTTGCCATCCATTCAGCCTGCTTCTCTGTACCCTTCTTCACACACAGATGCCTGAAATCACCATTATACTTCTGCTTTTTCTACTCCTTCAATTCCCCTTTCTCACACTCTCATTCTGGTCTGCATCAATATGTGCCACTCAATCTTACCTTTAAAAAAAAAATTAAGGATGCTTGTACTCAGTATGGTCATACTTCTCCTTATGTTAGAATGTATTGCAAACTTTTTGTACAGAGGTCACTTTACTTCCTTTAGACTGGGACCTTTTTGGCAAAAGCTGTTCTGACCCCATCTCAGCATTTACAGTTTCATACGTGGTGGTCAGAAGAGGTTCATTTACAGGCTCAGCTATATCGCACTAATGGCATTCTAGTTACTCAGGCTCAACTCACAGGCTCCGATAGTTTCTGTGATACTTATGCCCAATTAGGCTTTGATACTCTTACCACAAAACAAGTAACAAAGGTGTGTATAAGAGCTTGGGATAAATTACATGCCCCAGGCCAACCTCCTGTTTCTTTTACTACCGTTAAACAAGCTCAGTTGCTTTTACTACGTAATGTCGTTTTAAACAAAGGAGATAACACACGTAGCCCTGGGATGTGCTCCAGAGGTGAAAAGGCCGCTTATTGGATTAATGTAATTTCTAAACAACAGCCCACCTACACCGTACACATTCAAGGAAAAAAGTTTTGAGGGCCTAGTGAATACTGAAGCTGAAATTAATATTCCACATAAATCTTATAGTGCTCCTGGTTCACATGTGATGGAAAATATGGGGTTTGTTCCTGGGCTCGGTCTCAGTCCAAAGCATGAAGGAATTACTAAACCCCTCCCAGTTACTGAGAAAGAAAACAGGACTGGTTTAGGTTATCCTTTTTAGTGGTGGCCACTGCCACGCCTCCTTATCGTATCCCTTTACAATGGAAATCTGACACACCCGTTTAGATTCAGCGGTGGCGGCTTTCTAAAAAAAAAACAAACAACAAAAAACTTGGAGGCTTTAAGTCAATTGGTTTCTGAACAGTTACAACTTGGAAATGTGGAACCCTCTCTTTCCCCCTGGAATTCTCCTGTGTTTCTAGTAAAAAAGAAATCAGGCAAGTGGTGGATGGTAACCAATTTAAGGGCCATTAATGCTGTAATTAAACTTATGGGGGCCATCCAACCCTGCACACCTGCCCTGCTTTAATACCTAAAAAGTGGCCTCTTATAGTTCTTGATCTTAAAGATTGTTTTTTTCATATTGCTTTACATAAATTGGATGGTGAAAAGTTTGCTTTTTCACCATCTATCAATAATGAGGAACCTACAGCTTATTACGAATGGAAAGTACTTCCTCAGGAAATGCTGAATAGCCCTACGATCTGACAGTTCTATGTTGGACAAGTGCTTTCACCAGTTTGAGCCCAGTTTCCCCAGGCTTATATTCTTCATTATATTGATGATATTTTAATTGCTGCCCCCACCCATAAATAATTAATTGACTATTATCAAATTTCGGGCCACCGTGTTACAGAGGCTGGATTACACATTGCTCAGTATAAAATTCAACAGACCACTCCTGTTCCATATTTAGGAATGGTGGTTGATAAACAATGCATTCAATCTCAAAAAGTTCAAATTAGTAAAGATTCTTTAAAAACTTTAAATTGAACAGGCTCGGTGTAGAATACTTCAAATTTCTGGATTTCATCCTAATTTAATTGTAGTTCCTTAAATTGACTCAAAGTTCAAGCTGCCTTTCAACATTCCGTTCTGTGGCAAATTCACTTGGCTGATTTCATTGGCATTATTGACAATCATTATCCAAAACACAAATTGTTTGATTTGACAAAAATGATGTCTTGGGTGGTCCCTCGACTAACCAAAGATCAGCCCATTCCTGAGGCTGTTACAGTGTTCACTGATGGCTCCAGCAATGTAAATGCTGTTTATGTGGGTCCTACAGACAGGCCTACTTCTACCTCTTATACTTCTGCTCAAAAGGCAGAGTTAATTGCTATGATTACTGTCTTACAGGATTTCCCCAAACCTTTAAATATTGTCTCTGATTCTTCTTAATGTGGGAAAGAGGATATGCTTGTGTTTCACCAGAAGATCATCAAAAAAAAAAAAAAAAAAAAAACCCGCAGAGAAAAGACGTCTGTGTCAGAGACTGCCCTCAGACGTGGTGAGATCTATGCCAACTCCTTAGAATCTGGCACACCAGATCACAATGGGTTTGACTCAGTCTTCCCAGATGGCAATGGAGACCCATCTAACTAATCCCATTTATAATTACCTTTCTTTTTACAAACCTAAAACTCTCACCATTTCTATTAGCCTGAAAATAACATCCTTGTTTTTCTCTTCCTCCTTCAGCACTCAATCTCACTTACAATAGGTTTTATTGAATGTTCTCCTGTTTATACTTTCTGTCTCACCAGTTTCCTCTCACACTGATTTAGCTGCTACACATAATTATTCTTATTGGGCTTATGTGACTTTTCCTCTACTTATTTGACCTCTCACCTGGATGGACGCTCCTGCGGAAATCGACCCTAAGGACACTGTGTGGATGCCTGGAGCTACAGATGACCTTTGCCCTGCTCAAGCAGGAAAATAAGGCACTGCATTTAATGTTACCATAGGTTATAAATACCCACCTCTGTGCCTCGGACATGCACCTGGTTGTATTCATTTGGAAACTCAAGTCTGGGCTTCTTATCTTGCAGATAAATCAGCTACAGAGGAACTGGGACATTTGGTCTTTGGCCTCCCCCTTTCTCCTTTAAAACAAATGAAAGGGGGAGTAATGGGAGATACACCATACTTTCAAATATAAACCTGCAGGAAAACCATGCCCTAAAAATTTTGAGGGCCCATCTAAAACTTTAATTTGGGAAGACTGTGTTAACTCACAGGAATGATATTAAAAAATGACTCATATGGTTTAGTAATAGACTGGGCACCAAAGGGCTATTTAAGAAACAATTGCTCCTTTGGCGGAAAGGAATGCCTGAAGCCTACTTATTTTATTTCTTATCGGGAGAATGAGAATCATCATTCTACTTTGCACAGGAGGTTCAGCTCATTATTTCCCTTAAAATGGGAAGATAAAGGCATTACCCCCCTGAGGCCTTGTATGATACTTCCCATTCTGAGCCCAGAACACCCAGAACTTTGGAAACTGGCTATTGCCATGTCTGGACTGTGAGTATGGGAAGGGGAAACTATTCTGTCTGTGTTCTCTGCTACCGCCCCGTCTCTCAGTATCAAAGTAGATCTAGACATTCTGCTTTACTTACCTCCAACCTGACTGTTCCCATACAGAGTTGTGTTAAGCCTCCTTACACACTGTTAGCAGGAAATATCAAAATCTGGATGAAAAATCAAACTGTCCAATGCATTAATTGTCATTTACACACTTGTATTAACTCCCGTTTTGACTCCAGGGAAAGTGTAATGTTGGTTCAAGCTTGAGAAGGAATCTGGATTCCAGTAACTTTGCCCAGACCTTAGGAATCCTCCCCTTCAATACACTTAATGAAGTGTTACAGCGAATTCTAAAAAGATCTAAGAGATGTGTTTTCACTTTAATCACTGTGATCATGGGCCTAATTACAGTCACTGCGGTGGTCACCACTGCCAGAATGGTGTTACATCAATCTATTCAAATGACCCATTTTGATAATGATTGGCAAGCCAATTCCACTCAAATGTGGAATTCTCAATAAGGCATTGATCAAAAATTGGCTAATCAAATTAATGACTTAAGACAGTCTGTTATTTGGCTTGGAGATCGAGTAGTGAGTCTTGAACATCACATGCAAATGCAGGGCGACTGGAATACCTCTGATTTCTGTATCACCCCATATTCCTATAACGAGACTGATCATTCATGGGAAATGGTCAAAGGACACCTTCTGGGTAGGGAAGATAACTTATCATTGGACATAACTAAATTAAAGAAACAAATTTTTGAAGCCTCTCAAGCTCACTTATCCATTGTGCCTGGAGCTGAGGCGTTAGATCAGTTGGCAGATAATCTTTGTGGACTAAACCCCATGACTTGGATTAAGTCTACTGGGGGTTCCACTATAGTAAATTTTGGAATTACATTTCTCTGTTTAATCGGCTTGTTTTTAGTGTGCTGGACCAAAGAATCCTGCATCAAAATCGAGAGAACAAACAAGTCTTAATCGCCATGGCCCATTTATATATAAAAAAAGGGAGAGATGTTGCTGGAAGTCAGTGACCCTGAACAGAGGGACTGGCTGAAGCCATGGCAGAAGAACATAAATTGTGAAGATTTCATGGACACTTATTAGTTCCCCAAATTAATACTTTTACAATTTCTTACACCTGTCTTTACTGCAATCTCTGAACATAAATTGTGAAGATTTCATGGACACTTATCACTTCCCCGATCAATACCCTTGTGATTTCCTATGCCAGTCTTTACTTTAATCTCTTAATCCCATCATCTTCGTAAGCTGAGGAGGATGTATGTCACCTGCACAAACTGCACAAATTGTTTGTAGAGCATGTGTGTTTGAACAATATGAAATCTGGGCACCTTGAAAAGAGATCAGGATGGCAGTAATGTTCAGGGAACAAGCGAGATAACCTTAAAATCTGACTGCCAGTGAGCCGGGCGAACAGAGCCATATTTCTCTTCTTTCAAAAACAAATAAGAGAAATATTGTTGAATTCTTTTTCTCAGCAAGGAACATCCCTGAGAAAGAGAATGCACCCCTGAGGGTAGGCCTATGAATGACCCCTTGGAGGGAGCTGTCTTTTACCATCGAAACTGAAGGGATGAAATAAGCCCTGGTCTCCTGTAGTGCTCCCAGCCTTATCAGGATGAGGAAATTCCTGCCTAATAAATTTTGGTCAGACAGGTCGTCTGCTCTCAAACCCTGTCTCCTGGTAAGATGTTATCAATGACAATGCGTGCCTGAAACTGCATTAGCAATTTCAATTTCACCCCATCCTGTGATCCTGTGATCTTGCCCTGCCTCCATTTGCTTTGTGATATTTTACTACCTTGTGAAGTGTGTGATCTCTGTGACCCACACCCTATTCATGCATTCCCTCCCCTTTTGAAAATCACTTATAAAAACGTGCTGGTTTTTGCTCAGGGAGTATCACGGAACCTGCCAACATGTGATGTCTCCCACGGACACCCAGCTTTCAAATTTCTCTCTCTTGTACTCTTTCCCTTTATTTCTCAGACCAGTTGATGCTTAGGGAAATAGAAAAGAACCCACATTAACTATTGGGAGTGGGTTACCCCAATGTTTTATTATGATATATAATGTATGATTGTATATCATTACATTGTATATGATATGTATAACATATATAACATATATAACATGTTATATACATCATGATATATATATGGAAAACACTGAAGTACATCAATGTTATATACATATGTCCATGGACATATAACAAACTGTACATGTTTTAAGTCTACATTTGTTACATTTTGATATATGTATATACCATGAGACCATAACCACAATCAAGATAATCATCACCCCTAAAAGTGTCCTTGTATCCCTTTGCAATCCAGCTTTCCTTTTCCTTCTCCCATCACTAGGAAATCATTGATCTGCTGTCTATCAATAAAGATCAGTTTGCTGTTTCAGAATTTTGAATACATGGAATTGTATAATGCATCTTCTTTCCTGTTTGGTTTCTTTTACTCAGAATATTTACTTGCAGATGCACCCATGTTGTTGTATGTATCAATAGTTCATTCTTTGGTGTTGCCGAGTAATATTTCACTTAATGGATACACTGCAATTCCTTTATCCATCTTATTAATGGATATTTTGGGTGGTTCCAGTTTTGGGCTCTTACTGATAATGCTTCTGTGAAAATGCAGATTTTATGAGTTTTTCTCTCATTTCTCTTTAGTAAATATCTAAGATTGAATGGGTGAGAAATACATATAACTGTATAAAACTGCTAAATTATTTTCCAAAATCATAGTGTAATTTTACACTTCTACTACCAGAAGATGAACAACCCAGTTAGTTACTCCTCATTCTTGTCAGAATTTTTTATTTTAGCCCTTTTACTAGTTCTATCTACAGTGGTAGCTTAATGCACTTTTAATCTGAATTTCCTAGAGTTTTGAGTATCTTTTCATGTGTTTATTTGCCATTCATATATCTTCTTTAAGCACCTTTCCCATTCTTTTGCCCATTTTCTAAGCAGGGCTGGAGTTTTGTAATTCCTGACTTTTGAGAGTTTTTAAATATATGCAGGACAAAAGTCACTAATCAACTATATGATTAGCTGTTACTTTCTTTTTCATATGGCTCATCTTTTCATTTTCTTAAAAGTGCTTTTTATAAACAGAAATTCTTAATTTTGAGAACTGTAAATTATCTTTTTCTTTATGGATTATACTTTTTGTGTTGTGTTTAAGAACTCTTTCCAAAATAAAATGTAAAAATATATTTTCTTTTATTTTTATTAGAATTTACATACAGTTTGGATTTGAATTTAGGTCTGTAATGAATTTTGAATTAATTTTAGTATATGTTGTGATTTATAGGTCAAATTTCTTTCTCTTTTTTCCTTTTTCTTTCTTTGTACAAACATATCTAATTGTTCTGGTACCATTTATAGAATAGTTTATCCTCATTCTACTGAATTACTTTTGTATCTTTGTTGAAAACCAATTGGCCATATATGTGTGAATTTATTTCTAGACTATTCTGTTACACTATTCTATTTCTCTCTCTTATGCCAGTGCCACATGCCTTCATTACTGAAGGTTTATAATTAGACTCAAAGTCAGGTAGAATAACTCCTTCATCTTGGTTCTTTTCCAAGTTTGTTTGATTATTTTCAGCCCATGCTCTAGAGCATTAGAATAGACCTTTAGAATGTGTGGGAATGGGTCTTTGTATGTATGTATATTTTCTGATGTGGAATCTTGGAAAATTATCAGTCCAAAAGAGTGACAAATAATTTTATATTTTTGAAAATTTTAATTATAGAATTGGATACAAGATTATGTTATTCATTATAGATTAAAATTATCATGGGCAAATGTATATGTCAAAAGAAAATTAAATTAATAGATTTTAGAAGCTGCATAACTATAGATACTGAACCTTGGGATTCTGCATAAGCTGAAAGTCTGTTTAATATACCACCTCCAAATGCTCCCTCAGCATTTCATAGAAGAGAAAAATAGAATTCAAATAATCTAAATAATTTGTTCACATCTTCTCCTAATATTGGCATAATTTGGTGGTATTTACGTGTAAACAGATAGGGTCTGAAATTTCCGCCTTTTCATTTACTAGCAGTGTGATTTTAGTTATGCTTTATTTTAATCTCTTGAAGGCTTAATTTCCTTATTTTTAAATTGGAAAAATAGTTTTCTTTCAGGACTGATTTTGAGGTTCCTGGCACAATTCAAGAATTCGATGTGTTGTGACTATTAATTAATACAAAGTAGAAAAGGTATAATTTGTAACCTTGGTCTTCTGCTTTGCAGTTCAGGAATCTTTCTGCTACATCTTACTGCCTTTCAGTACATGGGTGGATAAAAAAATAAGGGAGAGAGAAAGAGAGACAGAGAAATAGAGAGAGAGGGCTTATTTTAAGTTGATTGCTTCTAGTAATGTCCCATAATTTTTTAAAAGACAGTATAGAATATACAGTAAGACAACACAACTAAAACACTGAGCATGACTAGAAAAATGACACCAGCAGCCTGAAATTTCTTAATCTCAGTCACTTCAGGTGTAAACTATAAGTAGAGAGTGTGATGTCCAGCAATTTAATCCCTGTAAAATGAAAACAGCATTGCCATTCAAAAGGCTCTTCAGGAACCAGAGTTTATACCAGGGCAAATGGTGCTTCCTAAAATATTCTGTTCTCCTGGAGGCGATTTCAAAGCTTTCCTTTCTTTTGTTTGCCCTGTTAAGCCATAGGTTAAGTCCTTAATTCTTGCTTATTTTTCTGTTTTGTAATAAAATTCTCATCTGGGCATCATTGACCTAGTTTAATGAATTTGTGAATTACAGTAGCTCAGTCTTTTTCAAACATTAGTGTATTAGTCTGTTCTCACACTGCTATGAAGAAATACCTGAAACTGGGTACTTTATAAAGGAAGCTGATTTAATTGACTCACAGTTATTCATTGCTGGGGAAGCCTCAGGAAACTTACAATCATGACAGAAGGTAAAGGAGAAGCAGGAACCTTCTTCACAGGGTGGCAGGATGGAGTACATGTAAGCAGGGGAAATGCCAGATGCTTAGATGCTTATATAACCCTCAGATCTCATGAGATTCATTCATTATCACAAGAATAATATGGGGAAGCCACCCCCATTATTCAATTACCTCCACCTGGTCCTGTCTCTGACATGTGGGAATCATGGGGATTACATTTCAAGGTGAGATTTGGGTGAAGACACAGAGCCAAACCATATTAGTTAGTGTGCATGAATCACTTTGACACCTTTTTGAAATGCAGATTGTGATTTGGTCAGTATGGATGAGGTAGAGGGGCTAAGATTCTACATTTCTAACAAGCTCCAGCTGATGCTGGTGATACTGGTCTCCAGACCACACTTTGAGTAGCAAGATTTTGGTATCCAAACCTAGGTGATCTCCAAAGTCACCTGGGAAGCTTTTGGGGATCTATAGATCAATGGTAACATGCCCAGACTTGATAAATCAGATTCTCTGGCATCTTAGAGTCTGAGAATTTGTATTTTTAAAAAACTTGCCTATTATAAATCCACAGTGATCCAGGAGAATGGTAAAAACAGCTAACAATCCCTGGGGCATGCTGACTAACCAAACAGAAAAGGGACCAGCTACAGCACCGCAATGAGGTTCTGAGCCCCTGCTCTCCCAGATGTTACTGTTTCAGCTGCTGAATTCAGGGAAGTAGAAGTGCCGCAGGCTAGGACTTGGAGAGACCAGGTGGTCTTTACGGCATTTGCACTGACAAAGTTGGATATCAGGAAAGCTGTTATTTACTAATTGTTATATTTTAACATTTCATTAACCAATTTGACCAGCTTTGTTCATTGTGTAAGACTGTCAGCTTAGGGGGTTGAGAAACTTGAAAAAGAATCAAAAGCATTCATTCCCAAACTTTGGGCACATCAGTTTGTCCTGGGGAGCTTGCTTAAAAAGCAAATGTTTACAACCCATCTACTGTGATTCTCTTTGGTGGATGTGGGTTGGGGCCAAGGAATCTGCACTTTAAACAAGCCCGGTAGGTGATTTTTTTTTGTTTGTTTTTTTTGAGACGGAGTCTCGCTCTGTCGCCCGGGCTGGAGTGCAGTGGCCGGATCTCAGCTCACTGCAAGCTCCGCCTCCCGGGTTTACGCCATTCTCCTGCCTCAACCTCCCGAGTAGCTGGGACTACAGGCGCCGCCACCTCGCCCGGCTAGTTTTTTGTATTTTTTTTTAGTAGAGACGGGGTTTCACTGTGTTAGCCAGGATGGTCTCGATCTCCTGACCTCGTGATCCGCCCGTCTCGGCCTCCCAAAGTGCTGGGATTACAGGCTTGAGCCACCGCGCCCGGCCCCTCCGGTAGGTGATTTTGAAGCACACTCTTTATGACTTAAAACCTCAGGATCCTCAGCATCGGCAGTGGAGCAACCCCTTTGGAACATCCATCTTAGAGTTAAGTATCTCATGTCTTTAGTCAATTTGGTTTAGTGGCTGATAAGTATAAAATAATTGAAATCAATTGAAAAACTAATTTCATGAAACTTTCTTGTATAATCCCTTACCAGTATCAATCATCGAAATTGTAACACAGGTTTTTCTATTATATGTAACTCACATAAATGACCCTTTTCTCATTTTTGCGTCTCAGCTTCTGCCTTAGCATGTAATGGTCTACTTATTACTTTTGCGTTACAGAGCAAGAGAGACCACTGACAATCTTGTTTGAAATGGCCTATAGATAACAACTTTTATTCCCAGAGATGCATATTTTTTCAATGTGGATCAAAAAGCATCTTTAGCCTTTCACTAAATTATTACTTTTTCTGAGAGTTTCCTCATACTCTATAATATTTTGGGACTGTGTTATCAGCCACCAGGTTGAACTTAGGAATTGACTCAATGCATTCTGATTTCCAATGAATTCTGTGCATGTTCTTTGTACTGTTTCACCACTCACTTAATTTTTCTAAGACTTTCTCAAAGTTTAGCAGGGAAAACCTGCATCGATGTAAAGGAGTAGACTTGGAAACACACACACACACACACCCACACACACACACACACACACAAATAGCAGATTCAAGACAATCTCACCCCTCCCACTTGAATTAGAATCTTAGGATGTGGAGTCTAGAAATTTGCATTTTAGTAAACATTAAGGTTGGATCTTATTTATGCACACGAGTACTTGAGGACCCTTGACTTAGCCCTGTGCAGGACTGCTTCTAGCCCTCCTACTTCCCCCACTCTTCTCTTCTGAAGTCCCTATGACCAGTGCTTGCCAAGTCCATTTGTATCCTCGTTAAAGAAAAACATATCATGATACTTGTTAAAGTATAGTAATCGGCCGGACACAGTAGCTCATGCCTGAAATCCTAGCCTCCTAATCCTTTTGGAGGTGGAGGCAGGTAGACCACTTGAGTTCAAAGGTTCAAGACAGCCTGTGAAACATGGCAAAACCCTATCTCTACAAAAAAATACAAAAATTAGCTTGGTGTGGTGATGCACACCTGTAGTCCCAGCTACTTGGGAGGCTGAAATGGGAGGATTGCTTGAGCCAAGGAGGTTGAGGCTGCAGAGAGCCATGAGTGTGCCACTATACTGCAGCCTGGGCAACAGAAGCAACAGAATAAAACCCTGTCTCAAAACCAAAACCAAAACAACAACAACAACAAAATGAGTACAGTAATTCAGACTCTGTTCAAGTAGGACTATTACAATGAGGTTATTAATATGGTTTAGATTTCAAATTTGTGTCATGTAAAACTGAAAAAGAGGAGAAATTGACACAATAAGAACTCACCCCTTACTCTAAGTTCCACCCTTAAGTAATTATTAAGCAAGCATAACATGAATGGTATGCTTTCATGGTTACTGAAAATGACTTATTTATTATTTTCTCCAAATTTAACTTAACACTCATACAGCTTTGTCACAACCAGTTTTCAGTCTCATTTGCTGTGACTTCCTCTACATGTTAACCTCTAATCACAGGCATTCCTTAGGATTCTGACCTCTACCTTATTTCTCTATGTAGTCTCTCTTTCATAAATGCCACCTATTCCTGTTCATTTTACAAATACTATCTATCCCTATCAATCAACATATGTAAACATCTTAGATCTAAGTTTCAATCCCATATGTATTTATTGTTGGGTTGACTTTTTTTTTTTTGAGACGGAGTCTGGCTCTGTCGCCCAGGCTGGAGTGCAGTGGCCGGATCTCAGCTCACTGCAAGCTCCGCCTCCCAGGTTCACGCCATTCTCCTGCCTCCGCCTCCCAAGTAGCTGGGACAACAGGCGCCCGCCTCGTCGCCCGGCTAGTTTTTTGTATTCTTTAGTAGAGACGGGGTTTCACTGTATTAGCCAGGATGGTCTTGATCTCCTGACCTTGTGATCTGCCCGTCTCGGCCTCCCAAAGTGCTGGGATTACAGGCTTGAGCCACCGCGCCCGGCCTGGGTTGACTTTTTGTTTGCTGTTGGATTATTTGGCATTTACTGGATTTGTTCCCAGAATCCCCACAGGTTGTGAGAGGGACCAGGTGGAGATAATCAAATCATGGGCATGGTTTCCCCATCTTGTTCTCATGATAGTGAGTTAGTTCTCACAAAATCTGATGGTTTTACAAGGGGCTTACCCCTTCACTGGACACTCATTATTCTCTCTACTGCCACCATGTGAAGGACTTGTTGCTTCCCCTTCTGCCATGACTGTAAGTTTCCTGAGGCCTCCCCAGCCATGCAGAACTATGAGTAACTTATAAAGATAAGAAAGCCTCTTTTATTTATAAATCACCCAGTCTCAAGTGTTTCTTCATAGCAGCCTGAGAATGGATTAATACAGTAAATTTGTACTGCAGAGAGTGGGGTGCTGCTACAAAGATACCCAAAAATGTAGAAGCAACTTTGCAATTGGGAAACAGGAAGAGGATGAAACAGTTTGGAGGGCTCAGAAAAAGACAGAACAATGTGGGAAACTTTGGAACTTCCTAGAAACTTGGAGAGCTCCGAAGACAGAAAGGTGTGGGGAAGTTTGGAATCTTCTAGAGACTTGTTAAATGGTTTTGACCAAAATGCTGATAGTGATATGGACAATGAAGTTCAGACTGAGGTGATCTCAGATGGAGATGAGGAACTTGTTGGGAACTGGAGCAAATGTGACTCTTGTTAAGCTTTAGCACAGAGACTGGCAGCATTTTGCCCAGTCCTAGAGATCTGTGAAATTTTGAACTTGAGAGAAATGATCTAGGTTATCTGGTAGAAGAAATTTCTAAGCAGCAAAGCCTTCAAGAAGTGACTTGGGTGCTGTTAAAAGGATTCGGTTTTATGTATTTACAAAGAGAGGGTTTGGAATTATAACTTATTTTTAAAAGGGAAGCAGAGCATAAGAGTTCAGAAAGTTTTCAGCCTGACAATATGATAAAAAAAGAAATACCCATTTTCTGTGGAGAAATTCAAGCTTGCTGCAGAAATTTGCATAAGTAACTAGGAGTCAAATGCTAATCACTAAAACAATGGGGAAAATGCCTCCAGGACATGTCAGAGACCTTCGCAGAAACCCTTCCCATCACAGACCTGGTGGCCTAGGAGGGAAAAATGGTTTCCTGGACAAAGTCCAGTGACCCCTGCTGCATGCAGCCTCAGGACTTGATGCCCTGCATCCCAGTTACTTCAGCCATAGCTAAAAGGGGTAAAGGTACAACTTGGGCCATGGCTTCAGAGGGTACAAACCCCAAACCTTGGCAGCTTCCATGTGGTGTTGTGTCTGCAGGTGCACATAAGTCAAATATTGAGGTTTGGGAATCTCTGCCTAGATTTCAGAGGAAGTATGGAAAAATGCCTGGATGTAGAGGCAGAAGTATGCTGCAGGCAGTGCAGCCCTCATGGCAAACCTTTGCTAGGGCAGTGCAGAAGGGAAGTGTGGGGTTGGAGTCTCCACACACAGTCCTTATTGAGGCATCGCCTAGTGGAGCTGTGAGAAGAGAGCCACTGTCCTCCATACCCCAGAATGGTAGATACATCGACAGCTTGCATCACACACCTGGAAAACCCACAAGCTCTCAAACCACACTGTGAAGGCAGCTGGGATGGGGACTACAGGGACAGAGCTGTCCAAGGCCATGGGAGCCCACCTTTGCATCAGCATGACCTGGATGTGAGACATGGAGTCAAAGGAGATCATTTTGGAACTTTAAGGCTTAATGACTGCCTGCTTGGGTTTTGAAGTTGCATTGGGCCTCTGGCACCTTGGTTTGGCCAATTTATCCCATTTGGAGAAATGGGAGCATTTATCTAATGCCTGTACTTTCACTGTATCTAGGAAGTAACTAATTTGCTTTAGCAGGCTCATAAGTGGAAAATAATTATGTTGTATCAGTTAAGACCTTGGACTTGGACTTTTGGGTTAATGCTGGAATGAGTTGAGATTTTGGAGGACTGTTGAAAGGGCATGATTGTGTTTTGAATTGTGAGGAATGAGATTTTGAAGGAGTCAGGGTGTAATGATACAGTTTGGCTTTGTGTCCCCACCCAAATCTCATCTCAAATTTTAGTTCCCATAATCCTTACTTGTCATGGAAGGCACATGGCAGACATAACTGAATCATGAGGTGGTTTCTCCCATCCTATTCTCATGACAGTGAGTTAGTTCTCATGATATCTGATTACTTTCTAAGGGGCTTCTCCCTTCTCTGGGCACTCATTCTTTTCTCTCCTGTTGCCATGTGAGGACATGTTGCTTCCTCTTCTGCCATGATT
Organism: Rhinopithecus roxellana; assembly: GCF_007565055.1. Lineage (NCBI taxonomy): Eukaryota > Metazoa > Chordata > Mammalia > Primates > Cercopithecidae > Rhinopithecus > Rhinopithecus roxellana. The sequence continues at coordinate 145,632,332 of NC_044553.1, read as the reverse complement.
GTATGTTTCCTGAGGCCTCCCCAGCCATGTGGAACTGTAAGTCAATTAAACCTCTTTTCTTTACAAATTACCCAGTCTTGGGTACTTTTTCATGGCAGCATGAGAATGGACTATTAGAGTAGATCCCTGCAAATCATTATTATTTTAAGACTCTTTCATATAGAATTCTTTGAAATGCTATTTTGAAATCATATTCGAGTCACATATAGTCTTGTTTTTTTAGCATTGCTTTTATTCCCTTATATAGCTTTCTAATTCCTCTGGCTTTCTGGTATCTCAATTGCTGTGGGCACATTTTACAAAGGAATCAATGGCTTTATGATTAGAGTTGAAATGGTTTCAGATCTTCCCAGAATATTCTAAATATACGCATTTTATCTCACAGCAAGGTCTGATATATTCTCAAATGCTCAGTCACTTCTTTCTAGTTCTTTGTGATTTCTTGAGGTCCGAATGTTTTATTTTCCTTTCCTGCCTATTTTTCTGATTTGCATTTCCTGAAAGATGCACACACAGCCCAGAACAAAGAGACACACTTATTCTCTACTTGGCAGAAGAGGTGGCCACATTAATTGGGCTGAAAATTAATCACTCCTGAGCATGACTGGGGTGTGACAACAGATTCAGAAGCAAATGATTTTCATAAATTATTAAAATGAAATAATAGTTCCACAAGTTGTCTAAGGCTTGTGATTCGAGCATCTGAATACTAACTGTTTAAGACGTCTATAGAAGGTCTAGTGCAGCAGTTTTTCCTTGAGGAAGAGGTTTCTGTGGATAAATTTAGCCTCTAAGAAATCATTCCTGAGCACCTCTCTTACAGGCAACAAGGATTTTTTTTTTTTTTAATCTCTTGTGTCTTAGTCCATGAAAAGGCCAGAATGTCTCAAAACAAATGCTTTACAGATGCCAAAAACAACAAAATTAGAACACTTTGCTTCCATCAGGGAACAAAGGTATCCATAATGTAGTTTTCCTTATTTTTTAAATAAAAAGTATAAAACCTAAATATTTTCAGGTAAGCTGACAGGTATTGAAATGGATTTTTCACAGAACAGTGGAAGTGAGGACAGAGAGTAGCAGTTAGAGAACTGTCAATTGCTTGCTTTTCTGTTCACATCAGTGATATTTTTAATCATGCAGATTAGGTTTTATAATATACTTTCACTTTTTCTTATTTAAAACTTATCTAACTCTACTCTTAAAGAGCAGCATAAGAAATCTTGGAAACATTTTAATTCCCAGGCTGCATTGCCTTTTACTTTAATTTTGAAGGATGAAGAGATCTTAGCTAGGAAGTATCTGGAGACCTTCAGAAGATTCCTCAAGCAGAACAGTGCTTAATATATTACTTCTTTTATACACTAGTTATGCTTTTGTGGTATAAGAAAATATTACCTTTGAGAGGTCACCTGAGCTTACAGCTCACCCACAGAACTTTCCCTTCGAGCAGCATCATTCCATGCCTGGAACTTACAACCTGCTTCTGCTTTGTAAAGGGCAGATTTTGAATATTCAGTTCCAAACCCAAAGAAAGGGCAACGAACAAAGAGTATAGAAGGAGAGAGAAATAGTGCACAAATAGAAAGTTAGCACTTCATAGACCTGAGCTGCCTGCTGCCTCACCATCCACCCCTGATTTGACAACTCTGACTCCACATCTCTCACCTGTCTTCTCTTTTTTGTTTCCATTGCCACCACCTTTACTAAAATTGGTCCATACATTCTAATTACACTACTTCCTGATTCATCATGAGGAAGCGCACCTTCAATCATGGCACTCCAGCCTTCAAAAACTTTGCAGGGCTTTCACTTACCTGCAATTGGAGTCCAAACCTCTATTGATTTTGGTGCCAAGGAATCCCCCTCTCTTGTTCTTCTTACACTCTATTCTTCAACGAGACCAAATGACTCAATATGACTGTTTGGCCCGTGGCATGAGCTGCCTGTAGCTTGACAAATTTTGCAATTATTAATAGTGCCACTTTAACTCTAAAATTGTTTGCTGTGGTTTGGATATTTGACCCCTTCAACGCTCATATTAAAATTTGTGACCCCCAGTGTTGGAGGTGTGGCCTAGCAGGAAGTGTTTGGGTCATTGGGGTAGATCCCTTGTAAATGTCTTGGTGCCACCCTCACAATAATGGATGAGTTCTCATTCTGTTAGTTCTCTGGATGTTTAAAAGAGACTGGCACTCCCCTAATTCTCTCTCGTTTCCCCTCTTGCCATGTGACCTCTGCAGAAACCAGCTCGCCTTTGCCTTCTGTCATGAGTAGAAGCAGCATGAGACCCTCACTAGGAACTGAGTAGATGCTAGCACCACACTTCTCATACAATCTGCAGAACTGTGAGCCAAACAAACCTTTTTTCATTACAAATTACCCAGCCTCAGGTGTTTTAGATATCAACACAAACAGACGAGGACATGCTTCAGTTTGTGAAATACATTATATGGTTGATGAATATATCCTTCATACATGATGCTGCATTTGCCATGTACTATTTTCTAGGAACAGCTTCCTCATCTAAATGTCCACTGCAATGTATGTATCTATGTTTTTTCACACTATTCTTTTTTAATTCTCTTATTTTTCTTCCTTTATCTTTTTTGTTTTTTCTAATCATTGTATCGTAGGGAGACAGGAAGTACTGAACTTGTTATGGACCAAATGTTCTTGTTTCCCCCAAATTCATATGTTGAAACCATAACCTCCAAGATGACTGTATTTGGACATACAGCTTTTTGGAGGATAGTAGGTTTAAATGAGGTTACAAGGATAGGTTTTGATCAAATAGGATTAGTGTTCTTATAAGAAGACATATCAGAGAGCTCACTGTCTCTGCCATGTAAAATCACAGTGAAAAGGCAATGATCTGCAAGTCAGGAAGAGAGCCTTCATCAGAGTGACCATGAAGTCACCCTAATTTTAGACTCTGAAGAACTATGAGAAAGTAAATTTCTGTTGTTTAAGCTATTCAGCCTACGCTATTTTGTTATGGCAACCTGAGATGATTCATTCGATAGTATAGATTAAGTATTCTGTGGGCAGAGATTTGTTTTTATAAACATTTTTATATACTCAAAATATCAAGGACAATAGCTTAGACATTGGTGCACTTCAAACACGCACACAAACACATCAGTAAAACTGTTGTACTTTAATAATTCACTTCAATCAATTGTATTTGACCTTTTTTTTGCTGCTCCCTTCTTCATTAAATCTCTAATGACTTATGTTTTTTATAGGCATATTTCAAGTTGACTAAGCCTGGAAAGTTCAATTTGGCATCACAGTTATTGCTGTCCCTGAAATGGCTTATTCTTTGCCTGCTGCTAAACTGATAGTGACACCTCATCCACTCTTACTGCCTCATGACCACCAGAGGACTAGTCATCTTAGACATCAGTGAACTTTTTTGACATATCTCGGAGATGTTAACACCTGGTTGAGAGAGAGAGAGAGAGAGAGAGAGAGAGAGAGAGTCTTAACGACTCTTTGAAACCCAGATGTTTCAAAACCCAGACATTAAATTTCCATACACTCCATCAAATTCTATCCTCATAGTGGATTCCTCAATTTATGATTTTTATTTTCATAATATGAAGGTCCAGGATATCAAATATTAGGTTTATGTTTGCTTATATTTATACTTCAATTTTTGAACGTGTAGCACAATATAATTACTGGCTTGTTAGTACAAAATGAAAAATACAAGTCCAATAATGATTTAATAGGGACTGTCCATGAATTATTACTCAGCAATAGTTTAGTACACCATCAAATTACTGCTAAAACTACAGATTGCATTTTTTAAATGTTCTTTGATGATTAGAATGACACCTAGGTAGCATCATATAGTCTCCAGGTCATTGTTTGAAATATATTTCTCTCTCTGCTATTGACATGCAGCTATATTTTCCCCATAATATGCAGCTTTTCCTAATTCAGACTGTATAACTTTTAGACATTTCTCATGATTATGTTAAAATGGCAAAGCTATCAAATGTCTTTCTATCACTAATGCCTAATATGTTATCCAATTGATGAGGAGGGAAAAGCTAGTTTCAGTAGAATAAGAACATTTCCCCCCAAGTAATTCTGTCTAAATCTGGCATAATATGGACTATATATCTTTAGGATTACTGAAAAAGACTATAGTAACCTTTTCTTTAAAATGTGCTTTGCATTTTCATGTGGTTTCACACTGCCAGCTTCTTGGACCTCATTCAAAATGTCAAAACTCTCCTTATGTTTTCATCTTTGGCTTAAGATAAATTGTTTCTTAGAGTAACTTCTTATAGATCCAAAAATTTTTGGTCCTACCTCCTGGAAATCAGGGTGTGATTTTAAGTGAAATTTAAAGACCATCAATGTATTGACATAAATTCTCTTTTCTTAATGAGTCCAAATGTCAAGGCTGTGGCTTAGGATAAAGTTCAATTAAATTGTTTAAAATGTAACGTGTTATGTTTACCTTAGAAATAATTATTCTAATCATTAGCATTTTACTATTACAAAAGAAAACACTTTTGTATTTCAGCACAATGTTAATTTGGGTAAAATTTCATAATTCTCCAGGAATTCTTAAAATAATCTTATGAACAAAGGAAAGAATAGGGATTGTTTAAATTATTCTGTTCAATGAAACAGATGAAACCTTTCTAGAAGAATAGACTAGCAGAATAATGCCAGAATGAATGTGACTTCAGCCAACAGAAACAGAGCCAAGCAGAAAGTCAAGTTTCTTGGATTTACTACAGAACTTGTAAATTGACAAGGCCAGACATCTCAAAGGCTGTTGGAAGAGTCCTCTCCTAAGATATGGACACTGGGACATGCTATCAGGCTTCAAAGACTCTGCTCATACTCATTACTTTTAACTTTACTTTTTTAGATGAGTTTTAGGCTCAGCACAAAACTGAGTGAAAGGTATAAAGATTTCCCATATGCCCCTCCCTGCACACACCCATAGCCTCCCCATGACTAACATCCCCCACCAGGGTGGTACATTTGTTGCAATCCATGAATCTACATAGAAACAACATTATCATCATCCAAAGTCCATAGTTTACACTAGAGTTGCATTGCTTCTCTATATTCTATAGGTTTGGATAAATGTGTAATGACAGATATCCACCCTATGGCCTAATACAGAATAACTTCATTGTCCTAAGAATCCTGTGTGTTCTGCCTATTCATATCTCCTTCCCTCCAAAACCTGGGAACCACTGATCTTTTTACTGTCTCCATGGTTTTGCCTTTTTCCAGAGTATCATATAGTTGGAATAAACAGAATGTAACCTTTTCAGATTGTCTTCTTTTATTTAGAATGTCAGATAGTTGGAATAATATAGTATGTAGCCTTTTCAGATTGGCTTCTTTTGCTTAGTAATATGCATTTAAATTCCCTCTATTTTTTTTTTCAGGGTTTGAGAGTTCATTTGTTTTTAGTACTGAGTAATATTCTATTTTCTGGATATACTACAGTTTATTTATTCACTCACTTACTGAAGGGCATCTTGGTTGCTTCCAAGTTTTGGCAATTACAAATAAAGTTGCTATAAAAACGCAAGTTAAGTTTCTATATGGACATACGTTTTCAATTCCTTTGGGTAAATACCAAGGAGTGTATGGTAAAAATATGTTTAGTTTTATAAGAAACTGTCTTCGAAGGTGGCTGTATCATGTATCATTTTGCATTGCCACCAGCAACATATGAGTGTTTCTATTGTTCCACATCCTTGCCAGCATTGGCTATGGTCACTGTTTTGGATTTTAGCCATTCTTTAAAAGATGTGTATTAGTATCACATGGTTGTTTTCATTTGCATTTCCTTGAAGACATACGGAGCACCTTTTCCTATGCTTATTTGTCTCCTATATGTGTTCTTTGTTGAGGTGATTAGTAAAGATTTTGCCTATTTTTCTTTGGGTTGTTCATTTTCCTACTGTTGAGTATTAAGTGTGTTTTGTAAGTTTTGGATAACAGTCTTTTATAAGATATGTCTTCAGGAAATATTTTCTCCCAGTATGTGACATATATTTTCATTCTCTTGATAGTGTCTTTTGTGGAGCAGAAAGTTTTAATTTTAATGAGGTGCAGTTATCAATTCTTTCTTTCACAGATTATTTGGTGTTGAGTGTCCTATACCATTCTAATGTTTTTAAGCTAAAAAATCCAGCTATTGCACCAAGATACATGTTTGTGTGTATATATATGTATATATGTGTGCACACGCACATATGTAGATATACATACATGCATATATGTGTGTGAGTATATATATATGCATACATACATATATACATACATGACTGGGGTTTTCTTGAATCAATGATGATATGGTATCAATATTGATTATTCAAAAATGTTTTACAGGCAATATGTAAAACACTGATTACATTATATTTTCAATTTATGTAAAGTAATTTGTCTCTATGACAAAATTTACATTTTGTGAATATTTCATTAAGATACTTAGACCAATCTATTTCCTAGCCTCAAAACAAGAGAAGAACTACTCTAATGTTAGAATTTAATTTAACCTGTTTGTCAAACCACACTTAACATTGAAATAATACCCCCTGAGATTCTTTTCTCTCAGTTCTGCAGAGGGCTTTTTATTTTCCTAGGCAGTGGTGAGCCTGAAATAATGTTCTCCAGGCAGCCTTTTTTTTTTTCAATAAATGTCTGTTCTCATAGGCCAATTACAGAAATGCACTTGCAGCAAAACAGGCAGCATAGATTACAAAGTAATTGCTGAGAAACTTCCAGAAAAACAATGATGAAGTGAATTAAAATGCCACAGACATTCTCTTCAAAATTTTCTATTGACATATCTATAAAATCATCTTAAAAATTAAAGAACAGGCCGGGCGCGGTGGCTCAAGCCTGTAATCCCAGCGCTTTGGGAGGCCGAGACGGGCGGATCACGAGGTCAGGAGATCGAGACCATCCTGGCTAACATGGTGAAACCCCGTCTCTACTAAAAAATACAAAAAAAAAAAAAAAAAAAACTAGCCGGACGAGGTGGCGGGCGCCTGTAGTCCCATTACTGGGAGGCTGAGGCAGGAGAAAGGCATAAACCCGGGAGGCGGAGCTTGCAGTGAGCTGAGATCCGGCCACTGCACTCCAGCCCGGGCAACAGAGAGAGACTCCGTCTCAAAAAAAAAAAAAAAAAAAAAATTAAAGAACAGCCTCAGCATCCAAAATTAACGACAATAATTACAATAATCTTCTAGAAACGATTTGACTTTCTTCACCCTTCTAGAGAAATGGCTGAGGATTAAGAGACAGGACTTATAGGAAATCAGAACCCTACGGCAAAACACACTATTTGGTCAGGACTCAATTAAAAGATAACAAAAGTATCCCCAAATGGTGTCGCCTGAACTATGGCAGAAGGACTCCATGAAGTCAGGATTTAAATGCAGTTTCAAATGGACATTGAGTATCTCTACTTTTTAGGGAGTACTGTGTGTTCCAGAAGTAAGTGATATATTCTGGGGTATTCTGCTATTGATTTTTTCATTAACCCAGGGATTTTGTCAGAAATTTAGTAGCTTTCTCCTTTCATTAGGATAAATACTTTTTGGGGGGGATAGAGTCTCGCACTGTCGCCCAGGCTGGAGTGCAGTGGCGCGATCTCGGCTCACTGCAAGCTCCGCCTCCGGATTCACGCCATTCTCCTGCCTCAGCCTCCCGAGTAGCTGGGACTACAGGCGCCTGCCACCACGCCCGGCTAATTTTTTGTACTTTTAGTAGAGATGGGGTTTCACCGTGTTAGCCGGGATGGTCTTGATCTCCTTACTTTGTGGTCCACCCTCCTTGGCCTCCCAAAGTGCTGGGATTACAGGTGTGAGCCACCGCACCTGGCCAGGAGAAACACATTTTTAATGTTCTTCATGTTCAATTTGAGGTAGGAAGTTAAAAATTGTTTTTTCCAGTTGCCCTCATCTTAAAGCTGCTGAAATGGGCAGAAGCTGCCTCTGAGGAAACTTGGTGTTGATGAATGTCTTTAGATTCTTGAAATATAAATGAAAGAGAGTAAGAAGCTTCCTATAAAATTTAGTATGGCTATTCATAGTTAAATTGAACAGTGACTGATAATAGATGATACTTTGCAGGGAGACGTTGTGCTCTGATATTCCAAAAAGTTTCTGCTTGGAAGTGAGTGGCTCTCAACCAAATCTGACCCTTACCACTTACAAACTGTCAGAGACTTGTTCAAATTATTCAATCTCTTTATGCCCCAAGTTTAATACTTGTAAAATAGCAAATCTCTTAAGATAATGAACAAGAGCCTAGTATAGTGCCTACAACATAGTGGGCCCACAATCATTGGTCTTCTCAACTTCTGTATAAACACTCTCACATATCCAATCAGATACTCATTTAAGCCTTCTTAGCTGGGCGCAATGGCTCATGCCTATAATCCCAGCATTTTGGGAGGCTGAGGTGGGCAGATCAGGAGATCAGGAGTTCAAGACCAGCCTGGCCAACATGGTGAAATCCCGTGTCTACTGAAAATACAAAAAAATTAGCCAGGTGTGGTGGTGTGTGCCTGTAAGATCACGCCATTGCACTCCAGCCTGGATGACAGAGGAAGACACTGTCTGAAAACAACAACAAAAACAACAACAACAACAAAAATCACCTTCTCATGATGCAGTTACGCATGTGTTCAATATTAGCAAAAAGACTGCTTCTGTCATTACTAAAGGCAGACATAAGTCTTCAAGCCTCACACATCACAGCGGCTCTTGAGAAAGAATGAGAAACGTAACTTTTTTTGTAATAATAGGTTTCTCATTTATCTTACTCCATCCAGGATGAAAACTCAGCCACTCCGGTGTTTTCTCTTGATTCAGGAGGAAAAATCTAGCAATGTTGACTACTTATCCTCCCTCCTTTCTTATTGGAGAGAAATTAAATTAGAGATTGAGAGGGACAAATAGCATCCTCCTCTCAAGGATGGCATCTGATGAGTGGCTTGAATCACTTTATGGCAATATGTATAGAAATATCTATTTTGTCATTTGGTCTCTGGTTATGTAATCTTTATCTGCTGGTTAAAGTCACTGACCTTGCTGGCTTTCAATGTCCTGTCAGCAACTTTCTGCTCACATAAGATGACATGAGTGTCAATATATACCCCTTCAACATGTATGAGAACTTGGCTGGGGTTATTCCAGCCACTTCTCTGGGGTCTTTATGCTACCATCTATATCCATCATGGCTGGAGAACTCTGGGAATTTTGCCAACTCCCCAAAGAGTGAGACGGAAAGAAAGTGTGCTCTCTTCCTAATCCCCAAATCTCATTGAGGTTCTATTCCTCCCACTAGGGAAGAAAACTGGCTGCAACGTCACTAATATCTGATTCTCTTGATTTCCCTCTAAGTCTTCTTTCTCTTCCTTCAGTTTAAAGGATATTTAGCCTGGGTGGTGGTGATAACATGAGATCACATTTTCTTTAAATCACACTTCCACTTGAGATGTGTCTCATACAAACACCAGAATTTGATGCTAATAATGGTCCTGCTAGGACAAGATTCATTTGAAGCAAACTAAGATTTTGCATTTTGGGGGCAAAGTAGAGAAGGAATAATAAAGGGTAGAAAGAATTGGGGACAGGGAGTGTGATAGGCACAAACTAACACTTCAAAATATTAGTCCTTCCCATGTCTCTCATTAGAAAATAAATAAAATATATTTTGAATTACGATAGGCAGTTTTATTTCATCCATTAATACCTACAGAGAGTCCAGCTAATTGACTCATTTATGCAAATCTAGGTGTTATTCTATTTTTCTCTAATGGACAGTTAACCAAATTGGGGAATAAATGCCCTAATAGAAACAATTAATTCTTAAAAGATTGATTTGGTAAACAAAAGCAATGTAAACATCACTTTGCCATCCATGCAAGAAGCTTCGGCCCAAAGAGCATGAATTTAGATTAAAAAATTACTTGCATGGAGTGATTATAATTTTTAGATGTGTGAATAGCTAAATATTATTACATGAGAAATGACATATCTCAGTTCATAAAGAAGACTTTTATATTTACCTCAGTGAGATAATAGTAGTGATTTTAATAAAAGCTAACATCAATTGAGTACTTCCATTGTGCTGAATACCTTTCTAAGTGCTTAATATGTATTAATTCATTTAATCTTCACAACTCATTGTTACCCAAATTTAGGTTGCCAGATTTAGCAAATTATAATGAAGGATGCCCAGTTAAATCTAAACTTGAGATAAGCAATGAATACATTTTAAGTATTCCTAAATATTGAATGGACCATATGAATGAAAATCATTCATTATGTGTCCATAATTAAAATTTAACTGTGCATCCTCGATCTTATCTGACAACCTCTTCTCATTTCACAGGTGAGAAATCTGAGACACAAGCAAAATATATATCACTCTGTGCATGTCTACAAACAGGGTTGCTCCACATATATTGCCTCATCAAATAAAAGTCCTGGTCAATTCTTACCAAATTTATGCTCCTTTTGTTGTCATCAAGAAAAGTGATTAACCTGAATTTATATTTCCTGGGAATCTTTCCGTATTACTGCTAACACTAGTTGCTCTGCCTGGAGTACAGTCAGGAACACATTTAACATAAATCTTCCCACTCTTGTCTGCTATGTCAGTTATAATTGGTCAATTTGCAGACTTCAGTTGTCTTTATCACTTCATGATTAGTTCATTCCAGTGCCCCTTATTTGGTGTCTTTCTCTTAAATCTTCAGCACAATAACTCAAACAAGGGTAGTCTGAGCTCAACTCTACTCAGACAAATACTGATATCTTAATGATGAACAGGTACTGTTCTAACAGTGATAAAATCAATTCTAGGATAATATTTTGAAACCAACTTTGTCTATAACCCACTAAAAGCCTGGGCTTGTCAAACAAATTTTACTTTTCACTGCAGCAATTCTTTGAAGCAGGAGTATGTGTTTTCTACGATACCCACTTGCAATAAGTCATGATTAGGTTCACATTTTGTAAAGTGATACTTGAATCAAAATGTAGGTTCTTGTAAAATGTTATTTTTTGTATACGATGTAGAAATTTCCTCTTCAAAACTTTGCATATGACATATTTTCTATAGGAGTTGGGAGTTCTTGTGAATCACAACCAGAAACCTTGTAGAATCAGGGACATTTACAACGAACAGATTATTCACCTCTCCATGCAAATATTTTGCCAAAATTTTATGGTATATTTTAGTGAGAGTGTTTCCTACACATATTTTTTTTAACAATCCTACTGCATGTAATGATCTTTACCAGTTATAGTTTATTAATATATTGATATACAGCATATGTTTATAAGGTGTGTGTCACTGAGCTAAGTAATTTCTATACATATTGTCACTGAAAGTTCCCAATAAGGTTTATGGATTAATTGTGGTCATTCAATTTTGTATATGAGGAAACTGAAGCTTAGCCAAAATTATATAGCTAGTAAGTGGAGGAATAGGAATTTTAACTAAGCCAGGGATTCCTTCCTTCCTTCCTTCCTTCCCTCCTTCCTTCCTTCTTTCCTTCCCTCCCTCCCTCCCTCCCTTCGTTCTTTTCTTTCTTTTCTTCCTTTCTTTCTCTCTCTCTCCCCCTCCCTCCCTCTCCCCCTCCCTCCCTCTCTCTCTCTCTCCTTCCTTCCTTCCTTCCTTCCTTCCTTCCTTCCTTCCTTCCTTCCTTCCTTCCTTCCCTCCTTCCTTTCTCTCTCTCTCTCTTTCTTTCTTTCTTTCTTTCTTTCTTTCTTTCTTTCTTTCTTTCTCTTTCTTTCTTTCTTTTTCTTCTTTCTTTCTTTCTTTCTTTCTTTCTTTCTTTCTTCTTTCTTTCTTTCTTTTCTTTCTTTCTTTTTTCTTTCTTTCTTTCTTTCTTTCTTCTTTCTTTCTTTCTTTCTTTCTTTCTTCTTTCTTTCTTCTTTCTTTTCTTTCTTTCTTTCTTTCTTTCTTTCTTTCACAGACTCTCACTCTGATGCCCAGGCTGAAGTGCTGTGGCACAGTCTCAGCTCACTGCAACTTCCACCTCCCTGGTTCAGGTGATTCTCTTGCCTTAGCCTCCTGAGTACCTGGGATTATAGGTGTGCCCCACAACGTCAGGCTGATTTTCGAACTTTTAGTAGAGACAGGGTTTCGCGTGTTGGCCAGGCTGGTCTCGAGCCTCTGACCTCAAGTGATCCACCCCCCTCGGCCTCCCAAAGTGCTGGGATTACAGGCGTGAGCCACTGCACCCAATCTGAGCCAGAGATCTTAACCACCGTATAATACCGTGTTCTTTAGAGATACAAGATTCCCCTACTTTGTGGATAATGTATTAATACATGTCAGCATATGGAACCTTCTCACAAACCTTTCTCTAGAGGCTGTGGGTTAAATACAGACAAGCCACTGTCTAGCCTTCTCCTCTCTGGATTGGGGGCTACTTCTTGCAGCATACCTGACTTTTAGGACATTTCCTCAGGGTAGATTGTTGAAGGTGGTCTTAACTAGACTGATAGAATCCATATACAAGTCCATCAGGAATACCACGGATCACTTGAAGATTGTGTCTTGAATGCAGAGGAAGATGTCAATCACCCCTAACATTGTTTTTACAAACTTCCTGAACTTTCCATTCACCTCATCGTGAGAAAACCTCTGACTTCCTCCTGGGACTCTTCAAGTCAAAAATTCACATTCACCTTAGAATTCATTTTTCTACTCCATAATAAATGCTTTTACTAATTAAAAATACTAGCTGTTATGTATCGGGCACCTATTTTGCTTAGCATTCTGCCATGTGAATAATGCCATTATTATTTTACAGATAAGAAAACTATACACAGAGGGGTTAAACAATTTACTGAAGCCTGTATATAAGGCAAAGGCAGAATCCAGGGCTTTCAACATTCCAGTAGTGTGCTATGCTGCTAGTCTAGGGTATGCAAGCTCTTATTCTCACATAACCATCCCCTTGTTCCTTTTTTCATACCTGTTACTTGACATAGGATATCAAACACATCCTTTTGGAACAAGGGTAAAATTCAGCTTACCTTTAGTTCACTGTAGAAAATTCATATGTAGACCCATTTCAGGAATGTCCAGAAAGACTTGTTATCATCTAGTTTAGGCGCTAACATTATTTTTGTGTGTATGTGGAAAGTTCCTAAATGACCAGGCGTGGTGGCTCATGGCTGTAGTCCCAGCACTTAGGGAGGCCGAGGCAGGTGGATTACTCGAGCCTCGGAGTTCAGGGCCAGCCTGGGCCACACAGCAAAACCCTGTCTTTATTAAAAATACACAAATTAGCTGGGTGAGGCAGCATGTACTTGTAGTCCCAGCTACTCAGGAGGCTGAGGTGACAGGATTGCTTGAACCCAGGAGGCAAGTTTGTAGTAAACGGAGATCACACTACTGCACTTCACCCTGGCAACAGAGCAAGACCCCGTCTCAAAAATAAAAGAAAAAGTTTATGAATAATGAAAAAGAAATCATATTAAGACAGCGGAATATTTTCTTAAAATGAGCTACTAGTTGATAGTGATCTTTCAGTACTCACAATGACTAGAAGGATTCTTAAAGGTATTTGAAGAGCCTAGACTTCAGTTGAATACAAAACCCATAACTTGCAATCTCAATGAAGTTGCCTTAAAAGTTTCCTTCATAATGTTAATATTATAGAAAATCATTTTTTAAATTTTATATTTGGTAGAGATGGGCTCTCACTGTGTTGGCCAGCCTGGTCTTCAACTCCTGGCTTCAAGTGATCCTCCTGCCTGGGCCTTCCAAAGCATTGAGATTATAGGCAAGAGCCAACTTGCCAGGCCAGACAAATCATTTTCTAAGTTGTAACCAGTATATCACAAAATACTTTATGAACCCTGATGTATGTGTTTAACATTACTTACATTAAGAATTTTCCTGAAAGCTCTTTATCCACTGTAAATATGTGTTTACAAGGTAAGCCATAAAGTGTTTTATTTGTAAATAAATAGCTCTTTTGAAAGGCAGAATAAAAACACATTTAAATGCACAAAACCTTCTCTTTCTGCCTTCGTTCAATATTCATTGAACTCTGCTTAAATAATGAGTATTGTGTTCAATGTACATCATTTTTGAAGCACAGCCAATGGAAATGAGCATTTTAAACTAAGTGACTGGTTGTATAAAGCAGTCAGAAGTATGTCTGGTGCTTTTTGCCTTCTTTAGTAAAATTCTAATTATTTACATACTAGTCATATAATGGACAATTTGTATTTAAGAATTTGTTTCAGTTTAAATCTCTGACTATGTAATTGTGTGATTTCTCCCCAGGGTTATAAAGAACGCGAATCTGTGGTCTATGATAATTGCATCTGGAAAACAGTTAAAAACATTTGTAATTTAAATAAAATCCATAAAAAGAGCTGTCAAAAATCTGATTTAACTCATCTTATGAATATTCTCTAAAATTACACTTAGAGTGTCTTTCTCCTTCCCAGAGTATAAATAGATTTAATATTTATCACAAAAACTTTTAAATTATGTACCAGTTCAATCAATGTGGATATAATAACTCATATTGAAATCCTACAAGCCACTGCTATTGGAATTTATTTGGAAAGAGGACCAGATTCAGAAGATTGCAACCATTCTTATAAAGAAGGAGCTTTTCTGAAAGTAATATAGTTGTGCATTACTTCTGAAAGTAATCCGTTGCATGCTTTAGAAAATATTGCAACGGATCCCACGTTTATTGTTTGCATATTAATAAAGAACATTACAAGATTTAAGAATGGACTATTATTACTGCTTAAAATATGTGGGAGCATCACTTGAGCACAGGAATTTGAGGCTGCGGTGAGTGGTAATCACACCACTGCACTCCAGCCTGCATGACAGAGCCAGACCCTATATCTAAAAAAAAAAAAAAAATTTTTTTTAATTAAAAAATAATTAATTGATTAATTAAATAAATTTAAATTTAAATTACAAAAATCCTAAAACATGTAAGAGCATAGGAATGGCAAAGTAAGATTCTCCAAGAATTTACTCTTCTATGAAAGAATGAAAACACTGACTCCAAAATTAATAGTAATAGTAATTTATTGTCTAATCAATGTTTTAAGAACTCTGTGAATTAACCAAAGGCCTACAACAATCCAAGGAAATTTTTTTTAAGAAAAATGGTTGAATCTCAATGACAACAGTGAGCTTTGCCACATTTCAAATTATTTTTATTCCTCTCCCCAGTTTTAAAGAAATTTCGAGAAAAAAAACAAGCCTCATAATTATGGTAGCCATGTAAAACAGACACCTTTTGGAAGGGGAAGAATGGGTTTGAAGCTCCCCAAAAGCCCATATTCATACATGTCTGGCAGTTCTCCGGAAACATCCATTTGCAGAACTCATCTGCATTTGGCCTAAATCAGACCTCACCAACTCTAAGGAGCTCTCAACTCTGGGGCTACATTTGTAAAAAACAATCAACAGTGGTTACTTAATATTGCAGCTTCATGAGGCAATGATAACAGCTGTGACCACAGAGAAGCTCACCAAAAAACATAAGGGGAAAAACTTGCAAAGTTGTCTGTGGGGGCCTTTGAAAAGCTCCAACTTATTCTTGTGAATCTAGAAGGTTTTGCATATATGCAGGAATGTATGCACACCCAGAAAAGACTTGAGAAGGCCCTAAGCTGTTGCCTCTGGCTAACCTTCAGGCTCTGATGAAAGCTAAAAGTAAAAAGTAAAGGCAAAATTTTAACCTGTTTACCTAAGCATTGAAGGCCTCTCCAAACTGCACATAGAAGCTCTCAGCAAAGTCTGAGAAATTTATAGTTTCAAAGCATGTAAGGACATGTCTGACCAATCATTCACTGACCACTAGCTAACTGACCGGAAATTGTAGTGGTTACATGTGACAAAAAAATACAGACTGTATGGAAGTAGTTCAGGAAATTCACTAAACAAATAGCAATGACAAAAACAAATATCAATAACAAAAATATATATATTGTGGGGATAATCTGACTTTCATAGTTGTCACATTATATTATTTAAAATATCTAGTTTTTAACAAAATATTATGAGACATTAAAAAAAAGTAAAATATAGCCCAAACCCAAGAAAAAACTCAGGCAACAGAAATTATTGCTGAGGAATCCTACATTAGACATAGCTAGACAAGTACTTTGAGTCAATTATTTTAAAACATGTTCCAAGAACTAAAGAACATAATGCCTAAAGAAATATAAGAAAAGGTATGAGAATGACGTCTCAAGAAATACAGAATAATAACAAAGAGATAGAGATCTCTTTAATCTGAACTTGAAAATGAAAATTCTGAACTTGAAAATTAGAGTAACTGAAATAAAAATTAGCTAGAAGGGCTTAAAAGTAGATTTTACCTGTCTGAAGAAGTAACCAACAAAATTTAAGATTGGTCAATTGAGACTTTCAGAGTGATACATAAAGAAAAAAATAGGAAAAATGAATAAAACATCAGACACTGTTAGGATACCATCAAGCACAAGAATATACGTATTATGGGAGTCTCAGAAAGATAAAAGAGAGATAATGACAGAAAGAACATCTGAAGACATTATGACTAAATTTTCCCAAATTTGAGTAAAAATTTCAAGACATATTCAAGAATTTCAGTAAACTCTAAGTGGGATAAACAAAACACACACACACACACACACACACACACACACACCCCTAATATTCCCAAGCAAATGAATTGTCAGGCCCGTATCTTACACCATATACAAGAATGAACTCAAGATAGATTAAATACCTAAACATTAAGACTAAAACTATAAAACTCCTGGAGGAAAATTTTTATGACATTGTATTTGGCAATGATTTTTTAAATGTGACAAGAAAAGCACAGACAACAAAAGTAAGAATAGACAATTGGCATTTCATCAAACTTAAATACTTTTGATATAAAAGGACACAATTGACAGAATGGAAAGGCAACTGTTAGAATGAGAGAAAATATTTACAAATCCTATATCTGATAAGAAATTAATATCCATAATATATAAATAACTCCTATAACTCAGCAACAAGAAGTAAAATAACCAGATAAAAAATGGGCAACGGACTTATAGAGCCATTTCTCCAAAGATGACATACAAATGGCCACCAAGCAAGTAAAAAGATGATCAACTAGTTATCAGAGAAATGCAAATTAAAATCACAGAGAGATATTACCACACATCCATTAGGATGGTACTATTTTAAAAAACTACAGAAAATAACAAGTGTTGATGAGGATGTGAAAAAATGTATAAAACCATTGTGCACTATTGGTGGGATTGTAAAATGGTGCCATCATTACAGAGAACAGTATGATGCTTTCTCAAAAAACTAAAAATAGAACTACCATATTAGCCAACAATCCCATATCTGAAAATATATCCACAATAATTGAAAGCAGGGGGGCCAGATATTTACATCTGTGTGTTCAGAACAACACTATTCACAATAACCAAGAGGTAAAAACATCCCAAACATCCATTGATAAATGACTGAATAAACAAAATATTTACACATACAATAGACTATTACTCAACCTTAAAAGGGAAAGAAATTCTGACGTGCTATAACATGGATAAATCTTAAGGATATTACACTAAGTGAAATAATCTAGTCATAGAAAATCACATATCCACTCATACGAGGTACTTACAGTAGTAAAATTAGAGAGACAGAAAGTACAATGGTGATTGCCAGGTTCTAGGGGAATGGAGAAATGAGGAGTTACTGTTTTATGAGTATAGAGTTTCAGATTTGCAAGTCAAGTAAGTTCTGAGATCTGTTTCTCATGAATGTGAATATATTTAACACTACTGAATTGTATACTTAAAATCAGTTGAAATGATAAATTTAATGTTATGTGTGTTTTTCAAACACAATTGAAAAAGCAACAAAGAGAAAGAAAGTAAAAAGGGATGAAGCCAAAACTTTGCTCATTATTTTCAACATGTATGGCCAAAAGATGTAGGACTTCTGCACCATTTATCTGGGAGAAATTTTAAATGCACACCTAAACACATCATAAACAAACTGTCAAAAGACAGAGAATTTTGAAAGCAGCAAGAGAGAAGAAACTCATTACATACAAGATATCTTTAATAAGATGAACAGCCAATTTTTTATTGAAACCATGGAGGCCAGAAGGCAGTGCAATGACATACTCAAAGGGCTAAAAGAGAAAAGACTCTCAGGCCGGGCACAGTGGCTCACGCCTGCAATCCCAGCACTTTGGGAGGCCGAGGCAGGTGGATCACCATGTCAGGAGATCAAGAACATTTTGGCTAACACGGTGAAACCCCTTCTGTACTAAAAATACAACAAAACTAGCCGGGCATGGTGGTGGGCACCTGCAGTCCCAGCTACTCGGGAGGCTAAGGCAGGAGAACAGCGTGAACCCGAGAGACGGAACTTGCAGTGAGCCGAGATCATGCCACTGCACTCCAGCCTGGGCGACAGACCAAGACTCTGTCTCAAAAAAAAAAAAAAAAACACAGAAAAAAGAAAAAAAAAGAAAAAAGACTCTCAACCAAGAATTCTATATCTAGCAATGAAGGCAATATAGATTATGAGGCAGAAATTAAGACATTTGCAGGAAAACAAAAACTAACACTGGCCGAATTTGCTACTAATAGCCATTTCTTATAAGAAATAATATAAGTAGATT
This sequence comes from Rhinopithecus roxellana, assembly GCF_007565055.1. NCBI lineage: Eukaryota > Metazoa > Chordata > Mammalia > Primates > Cercopithecidae > Rhinopithecus > Rhinopithecus roxellana. Next base: position 145,613,638 of record NC_044553.1, on the reverse strand, counting down.
TTCAAGTTGAAGAATACAGAGAAAATAAAGAGCACCAGTAAAGCTAAGCACATAAGTGAAAATGAAAGAGAGTATAAATATATGTTTTGTTTATAGCAATTTTTTTTTTTACTTCTGGCTTATTTGCAAGTCAACTGCAAAGAGCAATAATTACGTATCTTTGTTGATGAATGTATAATATATAAAGATGTAATATGTATGATGATAATAGATCAAAGAAGGGTGAAGGAAGCAACTATTGAAATTAAGTTGTTATCAATATGGATTAGATTGTTATGCTTTAAGATGTGACTTGTAATTCCCAGAGCAATTTCTAAGAAAACAACTCAAAAATAGGTGGCAAAAGAAATAATGGAGGAATTAAAATGGTACTTTAATTATTCTATTTAACATAAAAAAGGGGGTAATAAACAAATAGGAAAACAAAATAGGGAAAAAGGGGGTAATAAACAAATAGGAAAAAAGCAAAAAGGGGGTAATAAAATAGGAAACAAGGGGGTAATAAACAAATAGAAAAACAAAGGCACAAGGCATATAGAAAACAATTAGCTAAAAGACTAATGTAAATCCTCCCTTAGTAATTACATTAAATGTAAATAGATTATGTAATGTAATCAAAAGCAGAAAATGGCAAAAAAGACAAAAAAAATTGTCCTACTATATGTTGTCTACAGGACACACTTCAGATTAAAATACATAAATAGTATGAATGTAAAAAAGATGCATGAAAAACATGCAATTAGGAATCAAAAGAAAGTTTGAGCGACCACATAAGAAAAAGTAGACTTTAATAAAAAATTGTTAGTAGAAACAAAAAAGCAGATCTTATATTTTTAAGAGGGTCAATCGATCAAGAAGGTCTGAAAATATGATAACTATGCACCTAACAATAGAGACCTAAAGTACATGAACAAAATTTGATGGAAAACTGACAAGGAAATTAGATATTTCAACAGTAATAGTTAAAGAATTCAATATCCTGCTTATAATAATTTGTAGAAAAGCTAGACATAAGACCAGCAAAAATATACAAGATGAAAGCAAAAGTATAGATCAAATAGATACAACGAATATTTACAGAATACTCTACCCAACAACTAGACATAGACATTTATAGAACACCCAGCAACAGAATATACATCTCCTAAAATTCCCATTAAACATCCCCCATGATGCATCATATTTTAACTATATAAGAAGTCTCAGTAAATTTAAAGGAAGTTAAACCATACAAAGTATGTTCTCAGATCACAGTGACATGAAATTAGAAATCAGTAACAAAAAATTTTTTGGGAAATTCACAGACATTTGGAAATTAAATAACACACTTCTAAATAACCAGTGGTTCAAAGAATAAGACACAAGGGAAATTATAAAATACTTTGAGATGAATGAAAATAAAAATTAACATACCAAAACTTAGAGAATTCAACTAAAACACTCAGAGAAAAATGTATTAGAGCAAATGTCTATATTAAAAAAGAAATAACTCTTCAATAACTTAATCTTTCATGATAAGAAACTAAAGTGATAAACAAGATAAACTCAAACCAAGAAAAATGAAGAACATAATAGATGACAGCAGAGATTTAATAAAATAGAAAATGCAAATCAAAGAAAAACCTTGTACCAAAAGTTGATTTTTCAGAAAAGCCATCAATGAAATTTAAACTTTTTAGCTAGACTGACTGAGAGAAAAAATTAGAAGGCTAAAATGAGATCACTTGGACTCGGGAAGAGGAACATCATGCACTGGGGCCTATCATGGGGAGGGGGGAGGGGGGAGGGGGGAGGAGGGAGGGATTGCATTGGGGAGTTATACATGATATAAATGATGAATTGATGGGTGCTGACGAGTTGATGGGTGCAGCACACCAACATGGCATAAGTATACATATGTAACAAACCTGCACGTTATGCACATGTACCCTAGAACTTAAAGTATAATAAAAAAAAAAAAAAAAAAGAAAAAAAAAAAAAAAAGAAGGCTAAAATGACTAAAATCAGAAGTAAATCGATTTTTTTTTTGACAAGGATGTTAGAATAATTCAAAGGGAAAATTATATGTTTTTCAACAAATAATTCTGGGACAACTGAATATCCACATGTAAAAGAATTTATCTGAAGCCCAATCTCATATCATATACAAAAATTAATTCAAAGAGTTCAAAGTTCTAAATGTCAGAGCTAAAAGTGTAAAACTCTTAAAGAAAAATGTAGGCTAAAATGTTAATCACATTGTAGTAGACAAGGATGACATGAAACTACAAGTGAAAAAGGAAAAGAAAACAAAATTGAGATTCATCAAAATTAAAAATATTTGTGCTTCAAAGTATACCATTAAGAAAATAAAAAGATAACTCACAAAGTAGGAGGAAATATGTGCAAGTAATATATCTGATACAATAATTTCACTCAGAGTATACAGAGAATCCAAGTAACTCAATAATAAAAAGACAATACAATTTTAAAATGCCAAGAAATGTAATAAACATTTCTCCAAAGAAATGCTGCCATTAAAAAAAATTAAAAAACAAAAAAATACTCAACACCATTAGTCATCAGAGAGTTACAAATCAAAACCACAGTATAATACTACTTTAAGAAAAGTAGAATGACTATAATCAAAAATACACAATGACAAATGTTAGAGATGATGGGGAGAAATTGGATTCCTTATACATTGATGGTGAGAACATAAAATGAAACTGCTTTAGAAAATTATTTGGCAGGTCCTCAAAAAGTTAAACATCGAGTTACCATATGATCCAGCAATTTACTTCTGAGTATATGCCCAAGGGATTTGAAAACATGTTCCAACAAAAACTTGTTGGGTGTTCGTAACATCATTATTTATAATAGATAAAAGGGGGAATCCCCCAAAATGTCCGTCAACTGATAAATGGACAAACTGTAATATAGCCACACAATGAAATATTATTCACCCATGAAAAGGAATGAAGCATTGTTGTATGAGAGAACATTAGAAGTCTGAAAATACTATGCTAAGTCCAGACATTTTTAAACAACATGTTTTTAAACAACATTATGCTAAATCCAGACATGAAACACCACATATTGAACATCGCATGATTTCATTTATGATTCTGGACGTTCTGAAGTGTCCAGAAAATGCAAATTAATAGAGTCAGAAATTATATTAATTACATTAATTCTTGCTAGAGGCTGGAAGGAGGCAGGGGTTGGGAATTGAGAGTGACTTCTAAAGAATATGGTGCTTCATTCGGGGATGATGCACATGTTCTGGAATTAGATAGTGGTTATGGTTGCTAAAGTTTGTGAACATGCTAAAACCATTGAAAAATCACAAATAAAAGCAATATACTTCATGTATTCAATAGAAAAATGTGTTATGACTGCTCTTAATGACTAAGAAAAAACTAGTAAGAAGATTGCTTTGTGTAACAAAGACTTTACTGATAAAATTGTAACATAGCATTGTCCTGAAAATATTAAGATCAGATGATCAATAAATAATTCCTTATTACATAAATAAAACTGGCCGTTCACGGTGGTTCATGCCTGTAACCCCAGCACTTTGGGAGGCCAAGGCGGGTGGATCACCTGAGGTCAGGAGTTTGAGACCAGCCAGCCAACATGGTGAATCCCTGTCTCTACTAAAAACACAAAAATTAGCTGGGCGTGGTGGCAGGTGCCTGTAATCCCAGCTAGTTGGGAGGCTGAGGTAGGAGACTCGCTTGAACTGGGGAGGTGGAGGTCACAGTGAGCCGAGATCGCACCACTGCACCCCAGCCTGGGTGACAGAGTGAGGCTCCATCTCAGAATAAATAAGTAAATAAATGAATAAATAAAACTTTGCTAAATTCTCTGAGCTTCAAATTCCAAAATGAATGTCAGAACTGGCACCCATTCTTTCAAAAGAATAGATGTAAAACACTTGCAGCCCATTAATAAAATAATTACAAAAATACTAAAACCTCAAACACATGGCTGTGTAGTGCACTTCAGGTTGAAGGAAAAAATACTAGAGGCTAGCAAAGCACACAGGGCAACTACATCAACTTATACACTGTATCTAAAAAGGTAAAGTCTTAAGAAGCTACATAAAGGGAAAACAACATCAAAACTTGTGTTACCAACTGGGTCAGAGGAAAGCAAACCTGTTCTAAGCCTGGATGTTTTAAAACAGTTTGTTTGCTTTCTACCTGGGAAATTTGGAAAGGAAAAATTGGCTTGTTCTCCCTTTGATATAATTATGCACAAAACAATATCATAAACCATAATTTATTACCTGTCTTCAGAGAAATATATAAAGCATTCTCCCAGATTACTTGAGCTGGTGGCTTTTACTTTTTTCTATCTTGTTTTCTGCCTTTTACTTTCTTTCTCTTTCTGGACTGTTTTGGATTCGAGCCCATTCTGTTTTGGTGACCTAAGCAATATCCCTCTCCATTTCCTTTGGAAGCGGCACCCTAATATTCCTTTGAGAAACTGAGTCTCTCTCGGTACCTTTGCTCTTGGAAAGATTGCCAATGAGGGAGTCTTGGCCAATCAGGGGTCAGCGAGTAAGTGAAGCTCAAGGGTCAGACTGTCTTTATGAATCACTAATCTGCATCTGAGTGGCATCAGAGTAGATAAATGATGTTCTTTCATTCCCTTTGCAAGTCCCTAAAGGGATTGGTTGCCCATTTATTCCTATTACACAAGTTCTCAGAACAGGTCCCAGTTTTGTTGAAATTCTAGTTCTGTACAGTCTTTGATTTTTTTTTTTTTTTTTTTTGACATCTTATCCTCTCAGCACAATTCTTCCTTATGCTGAATTTACGCATACCGTGTTTCTGTTGTTTAAGTTATATTATTCCCCTTCAATTTAGGACTTTAGGCACTGTTCTCACTGCTCTCACGGTTTATCTATTAACACCTTGGGAAACTGGGAAATTATTCTACTATCCAGGAAGTAAATCTGCAATTGATGCTGGTACTGATAGTTCAGAATTACCTTCTACGACTGTCTCCCTCTTCAATGCACACAATTAAAGAAGAGGCCAGAAGAGAAATCAGTCATTCTTTTAAACTTATTTTTTCTTCAGGTATGTTTTTATTCTTTTATTGGTTTAGAAAATGAAAACCAGTTACCTACATGGAATAGATAGGCATTCACGTGTGTGTGTGTGTGTGTGTGTGTGTGTGCGTGTGTGTTATATATAAAGTATGTGTTTGTGTCTGTATTCGAATTCCTCAGTTGTTCAATCACAATATGATAATCATTAATTCAGAAAATGTGTTTCCTTTAATTGATTTATTCGCTCCAACTCATTAACTAATTCTGTGCTGTCATCTTGTGCTTCCTTCCCTATAACTTTTACTAATTTCCTGGAAAAATATAACAATCTGATTTATCCATTAAATTATACTAGTGTTGTTGTTTTAATTCAAAATGTTCATTATGTAGTGCAAGGTTTTTATATTATTGCAAATAGCACTTCTAAAGAAGGGTTTTCTAACTAATAAAAAAGTAGATTATTTATTGTTTTCATTTTGAACAATTAAAATTTTGCCATCGAAGTGGTTTTTAATAAAAGATAATGACACAGCAGGAATATCAAAATAAAGAGAAAGTATAGTGGTAGAGGAAATACAGTTATGGGAACATGACTGTACTCCAACCTAGGCAAAGATGTTTATTGCAGTGGAGCACAGGATTAAATTATGGCTTTAATTATGGTAACCAAGGAAAAAGTTAAATATAATGTATTACCTAGTTCTAGTTACCTTAATTAAGGAAGAAAAAGGGAGGATTTTTGCCTGCCTGTAAATTCTTTAAATACATTTTTATATTAAGTCTATGTAAGGGACAAAAAAATCACACCGTTGATGTCTTCCTGGTGCAAATGGAAAAGGAAGCTAACAAATAAAAACTGAAATTGCCTCACATAATTGAAAGACACTAGGAAGATTGGCTTGAGTCAGGGCTTGAACAAGGTTGGCACAATATATTCCTTGACTCTTCTTTGTTTTTCACGTCTTCATTGTTGCAAGATGGCTGCCAGCAAATTTCAGGTTGAAATCCAGGAGCGAAGAGCCTTTTCTAGCAAAATGTTTATTAGCTTCATTAAGCCTCATTAGTCCATGTGCAGACCATTCCACCAATCACTACAGCCAGGAGCATGAGATCACTCTACTTCAGGGAAGAAGCTGGGTTCACTGACAGCACATGGGCTTATATTGAAGAAAAGAGAGAGACTCCCATTGAGAAACTAAGAAGTTAGAACGAGGGTAATCCATTTCGGTATATCTTCCTCTTTAAATCTTTGAGAAAATGTTCCATAATCACAAATACTCATATTGCTGTTTCTGTAAATTCATTTTTGTTTGTTTTTGGCTTTGAAATGAAAATGATGTCAAATTTCATATTTGGAGCAATATGGCACACCCTAGAAGATGCATGTATAAAGATAGAGGCAAGACGGTGCCGTATCAGATGGTCTCAAGATCAGATGAGATTTTATGAGATGGTGATCAGATCTGATCTTGAGACTATCTCATCTGGCACCCTTTCGTCTCCATCTTCCTCTTGAGACCATCACCCTTTGAGAGTGTGCACCAAACTTTGGGGATGGTTGTAGACTTCTACTGGCTATGGAATATTTTGGTTGCTGAGAGACAGGTGATACCCCTGGCTAAAATATACATTTTACTTACATTTTTGGCTATCGCAAGATCAATGATGGCATTAAAAAAATGGGACTTTATAAGATAGAAAAACATTGTTAAACAAGTGACACCAGTTTGAGGAGCTAAGTACATATGTCATATCTCATTTTTTCAGTTGATATTTAAACATTATTAAAAATAAATATGGGTAAATCATAATAAGAACTTATAAATTATATCCACTAACACTTTAATTTTTCTTACTGTGAAACAATAGCTGTACAATAAAAATGATTTTAGTCAAATTGAATCTTGATTAAGTATAATTACTTATTGAAGAAATACAACATAATTATTAAAAGCCAGTTTCATCTATAAGATTCAGGCTACTAAAAGCTCTGAATTCAATATATATGTAAATATGCAAGTTAAACTCTTAAATGTAACCATCAGTTCTGACAAAACTCAATACTGTCTTTAAAAATAATGTAAATACATTAATAAAATGTTGTTCTTACATCTTCTACAATTATTCAATGTAAAGCATACCTTTCTTTTAATATCTTGTCTTCATATTTTCTACTAAAATATTGCTTAGGCCCATTTCTATTGGCAGATGTTTCTTTTTATTTTTTAAGCTCAATAGATGATTTGTGATATCCTGTAGAGACGCCAATTAATTTACTAATAAATACCAGGTGTTTAGGCAATTGATATTTTCACTTTACATTATGTGCTCATAGAATATAGGTCTTCATGTGTATTTCTAACTCTTAATGCCTTGAACATCACAGTAGTACAATACATTTCTTTGAACTTAACGGAAGTCAGAGTGAACAGTTAGTGATGCACCTCTGGTATTTCATACATAATTGAACCAGTCAATTTCTTATATTTCTTGGTACCTGATACTTCTGATATATCCATGAAAAAAGTCAATAAATAATTTGTGATGTCCTTAATGAATGCTTAACAAATAAGAGAGTTTTCCTCTATCAGACAATCAGGTCCTGACATAAAATACTCTTTTAATAAATATTTATTAAATGAATTCATTTCAAAGTCCACTTTGAATTAAGAACAATTGTTATAGATTTGTCAAATTTCCGAACATAAACAAATTAGGCATAAAATAGAGATAAAAGACTTAGTACCTTATCTATGGTCAGTCATAGAATTTCAAAGCAAAAACAAACCAAGTCTTATACAGCCATAAATTCATGAAACTGAATTATAATTTGGTTTAATTTAATGTGATGCGTTCCTCACTAAAATGTGAGAGATTCATTCTCTAGGTTTTAGGATCCAGTTGAAATAGGTCCTATTTTACTTTAAGAAAAGCTTTTTACCTTATACAAATCCCCAGGCCTATCAACCCAATGAATTTGGGGGAAGAATACATTATCAAATAATTAGCCTTTATGTACTGAGATTCATTTACATACTGAACTCACATTATATCTGAAAAAGTTTTTATTTTACAAAAACAGACTTGTCTTGGTTCTTCTGAAATTTTATTTTGGTAAAAAGTCAGTTTCACGTAGACTAGTGGTCCCCAAGCCTGATGGATCATCCAAAAGCGCTGGGAGAGCTTTTGTAAAATTACAAATTTTGTCATATTTCCTCAAAAATCCTTATTTAGTAGATCTGGATGGCCCCCAAGGGTCTCTCATGATGAGCCAGATTGGGATTTAGTTTTATAAACCAAAAGTACTTGTCCAAGACCTCAGTCAAAGACTGGATTTATATCTGGATTATTTACAAACTAACTAGTTGCTATTATTTTCCTCTGGAAAAAATTTGCTTCTGAGCTGTTTTTGCTTGAAATGTGTTAACTCTCTGATTAGGTAAAGGTTCATGTTTTCTCATCTCAATCCTTAATAACATGTTTTATAGTCAGATATAAAATGTTGACTTTGCAGTAGAACCTGCATCACACTAAAGTTCCTCTACCTAACATGCCCGGGAAATTTACAGTGTACTATTGGGGGGTTGGAGGAAGAAAAAAAAATTCTTTCAGAATTATTTATCATGATGTTCATCTCAGACTAAAATACAGCTTACATGTTATTTATTTCTGCACAAAACCTAAGTTGTATTTTTCTATTCCCAAAGGCATGAATTATTAGCAAGCTGGGAACTGGATCATTGTTAAGATATTGCAGATGATCCAAATAATCTTGTTTCAAATGCCAAACCCCATTACAAGCAGATGTACTGGAGCTATTTTCTAGTGTTTGGCTCATTTGTATAACGGCAAAGGGGGCTTCCCCTGATGATCATTGTAATCCAGTTTCATCCCAGTAATTTTTACTCAACCACATCAAACTCCCAACCTCGGAAGAGCACTCAACAATTATTCAACTTAGGATACCAGTACCTAGAGCATTTACAAATACAGGCATACAGGCAAAAATCAGATCTTTAACATTTTATATTAACATCAACTTGTGATTAAAATGAAAGAAATATTCTCATATGCCTATTACATCAAATCTTTATTGCTACTTTGCCTTAACCATCAGTAGATTTTTTATTTTCTTTATTGTCTTACTTTTCATGTGTTTCCTAAATCTCAGATCTCATTTGGAGAAAAAAATCAACTCTGAATTCAGTGGAGTCACTTGAAACTCTGATAGTAAAGAAAATGGAATTAACTAAATTCCATGTTCATTTCTTCATGTGAGATCCAAACACACTTAAGGCCCTTTTACTCCTAAAGATTTTTAATTCCATGGTTTTGCAAACTAATAGAGGTCTAAACATTGATAGCTTTATCACTGGAATATTTAAATCAAATAATATTCCTTTAAATCAGTTAGAAAACAAAATATAAATTGCTGTTTTATCCTTGGCATGATTACTTTCCTCATCTTGTTTTTCTTTCTTTTACGCCTAATTTTTCCTTTTAGTTTTTTTTTTTTCCTTTGATTTCATTCAGATATTTTACCTTTTCCAAAGACCTATGACCTATTCTATAATGTTTGCAGTAGGTTATAAATAACTTTAGATATTGCAAGCATATATTGCTGTTCCTACTTAAAATTGTATCTCATATACATTGCGATATTTCAATGTTCCCCATACAAATACAACTTTAGCAGAAATAAATAAACGAAATGGTTTCATTTCACTTTTGTTTGCATATGGGATTTTATACTATGAGGACTGAATCAGGGATTCAAGATAATTTGTTGAAACCAATACAAAACAGTCCTTCCTAAACCTTAGTATTGTCATTTAACTTTTGCCCTCTTTTTGAATTTCTTCTACCATAGTTGCTGTAATCTCAGGTTAAAAGAAGGCAAAGGAGCTACCATATTTTGAATTATGTCTGATAGAGGAGCTTGCATTTATGGAGCACTAAATACAAGATTTTTAATAAATGAATAAGGGCAATTTGAATAATGACATTTAGAATTGTAAATTTGCAGAACTGGAAGCAAATATTGACTTTGATAATAAATGTAATTTCAGCAAATTATCACTCATATTGGAAATATCTACAGTCAAGGGAAAGATTATCTTTGTTAGAAGTAATTCAAAAAAGTCTGTATCATATAGTACTCTTCAAGACTATCAACATATTTTACAACAAAGATGAGACCAAAATGGAATGATGTTTCTGTTTTACCTGAGTCATTAAATGATGGAAATTATCTTTATAGAAGTTTCAGGAATGAAACATCACAAGACGATTCGAATGAATTGCTTTTCAGGTTGATTCCTCATGTTAATATTCTTTTTCTCTCAACTACTTTTCATGCCTCTTTGCATTTTTATTAAGCACTTAAATGATGACTCTCAGTAGAGAATAAGCTTCCATATTTGTTCTGTGTCTCAGAACCAGCATAGACCATGAGAAGTAGGGGATTAAGAAAAAAATGTTTTCAATTCCCCAAAAAAGGAACCACAGTATTTTATCTAAAATAATCTACTAATTCAGATCAACTGCTTAATTTATCTCACAGCTAAACATTTTAAATTCTTGTTCCAATGGTGGTATATGTAACCTGGTCTCCCATAATCTTTAAAATGGAGCAAAAAAAAAATCTGTCTCTTCTAAATAATAGCATATCCTAACCATTGACTTCCCTTTTTATCCATTAACTCCTGCAATGAGTGTAATTTTCCAGAAGGATAATATCAATGAATATCCATCTGGATTGCTAGTCATATTAGAGCAATTTGCTTTCTGAGTTTCGGATTTGGACAACCCTTTTGTGAGTAGCCTTTCCTGGGAACAGAATATTCTTCTACATGCAATTCCTTGCCCAATAAGAATAGCTCATTCCAAGCTTGGAAGAAGTTAGTTGGTATTTTTCTATTTATTTCAGTGGCAGCTATTTAAACTTGGAAGTAGATTTTACCTCATAATGCTTCAGACCACTGGGTATCTCTATGTGATCCAATATTGTGGTGGGTTTCACATTCCACTGCTTGACTTTGGGCTTATTAAAAGGTCTCTGGGCAATAGCAATCTGCCAAAGCTGTGACCAAATGGTACTGTTCTGGAACTCTCTACAGAGGTGTCAGCCAACTTAAAATGGCACCTTTACCAGCTCTTTGAGCCAAGCACTGCAATCATTCTTTAGGTTTTAAAGTAATGGCCATTTTGTTATTCAATTCCATAAAATATTCTTTCCCTGTGTTCAGATAGAACAATTATATTTGAGAAACAAACTGGAAATCACCTCTTGTTTTCCCATACCTCTCATTTTTTCACTATTGGGGTACAGAAAATACTGGCTTAAAGCCCTCAGGCTGATTTTAAATTGTGTTCTTTTTCAGTTTTCATTCTTTGTTCCAACTCATGGATCATCTCTCCATACCTTAGGTAGACAGGAAGGAACCTCATCAAATAATTCTGCATCTCACACATTACCCAAGTCCTAGGTAGCAATTCAGATGCTGAAATAGTGTATCTGCAGCTAATCCCATGAACATGGCTGGCAATGTCTTGAATAATATAGTCTTAATTGCAGAGACAGCCAGAAGCCAGTAAGAGAGCAACATACTAGTTGAGAGACAAATAATTGTATAACAGCTAGGGTTGGGAGGTGGGTGGGAGTGCACATTCCAACAAGTGTCCTTCTCAAGATTGTGAGGGTTTCATTAAAGAATTGAGAAGTCCAGGTATAAGTGAGCAGATTACATCAGCAATTTTCATTAGGTTGAGCTTTTAAATTCCATTGTGGGGCACCACCTAGCCAACTTTATGGAAATCTTAGACTAGAGAGTTAACTGTTGTGAGGGGTTTCCTGTCCATTCAGGATACCTAGCAGCACCCATGGCTTCTGCCTACTGGATAATAGTAACACCTCCACCCCTTGTGACAACCACAAATGTCTCCGATATTGCCAAGGGGCTTTGGGTGTGTCAGGGAGAGAGACTGCCCCACTGAGAAAAATCACTCCAGAAAAAAGGTACTATTATTTTTTCCATTACTTTTCTTTTCTACTTTAAAGTTATGTTCAACAAGTTTTAAGATATTAAAAGAGCAGAGAGAAATCACTAGAACTTAAGAGATACCAGTTTCAATTCAACATAATAAGCAATGCATTTAGATTTCTCTTTCCGCATTCTTAATATTTAAGGACGTCATAATCTAATATATGGATATGCACCAAAATAATGCAATGTACTTGGAAATGTATCTTAGAAGATTAACACACAATTCATTGAGTAAAGGTGTAAGAATATTTAGGATCCATTATTAGTTGGAAAACAATACTCCCTAAAATTGTCAGAGTGGTATTCTCTTATTATCTGTGAGAAACCATTAACCACATAATGTAAGGTTTAAAAAAAAAAAAAATTCATCACTTGAAATCATTAGCTTCCTTGTAAAATTGTGAGAAATGCAAAATTATTTTTCAGAAAAATCATTAGTTACAGATCACTGCAGTATCAAAGCATGAGTCTGTTACTCTACCCTCTTCTGCATAAAAATGTGTCAGATGTGCAAGATCATTTATGTTGATAAATAGCTTTCAAACTATGTTTATTGTTTCGTGATCAAGTCGATATTAGCTCTTCCATTTTAACAGTAAGTTTTGTGGTGAGACCATCTTTTAGATATGAAAAATCCTGAAATGAATAAGAATAAACATCACTTTCCATCCAGCTAAAAACAACAGTTTAAAAAGCAGTTTGTTCTGTGTACTCTGTGTCTCAGAGGCTGACTAGAGGCAGCTGCGTTAGTAAATGTCACTGCCTAAGTTCTATTCACTGAAGATTTTGGCTTCCTTCCCTCTCTTCTTTGTGATTTTTTTTTTAAGCTTAAAACAAGTGTCACAGCTTCTAAGAGAGATCTTCAAGAGGACCAAATAGTTATTTTCACCCAAGACACCTTGTTATATGGAAGATGAATGTCACACATAGTTGGCCTCAGAATTGAGTTATAAAATATCTTTTTTTCTCCATTTTTCCAAATTTCTAAGGCTTTGGAATGATTTCAGTTAAATGTTTAAAAATGGGATCCAATATTACATTCTTACCTTTTGATCATCTCTGTATATAGGAGAGTTTTCCAATTTTTTAGAAATCAATTACTATGTCCTATACAGGGTTATTGTTTTCATTTATTCCTCTGATGTTTATTGATAATCTACATTGCCAAACAAGGTTTTTTAAAGTGCCAAATGAAATAAACCTTACCCAAACTAATTTAGAAAAAAGAAAATTTATTGCCTCATGTGGAAGAAAAGGCTGGGAGTAGGGAAATGTTTGGAGAATATAGAGTGAAGTTTGGGCATTTCTAGTTATTGTTACAGAGGCTACAATTTTTTTCCTTTTTTTTTTTTTTAATGAGATGGAGTCTCCCTTTGTCGCCCAGGCTGGAGTACAGTGGTGTGATCTCGGCTCACCACAACCTCTGCCTCCTGGTTCAAGTGAATTTCCTGCCTCAGCCTCCCGAGTAGCTGGGACTGTAAACAGGCATATGTCGCCAGGCCCGGCTAATTTTTTTTTTTTGTATTTAGTAGAGATGGGGTTTCACTGTATTGCCCAGGCTGGTCTCGAACTCCTGAGCCCAGACAATCCTCCCACCTTGACCTCCCAAGATGCTAGGATTATGGGTGTGAGCCACCACGCCCAGCCAGGTACAATTTATTTCAAAGAAATCAGTCTCACTAATGAGTTTTCTCTTTTTTTATTTCATGTTGGTTTCTTTCTCAGATTCCTAGTGGTGGTAGAATAGCTGCTGTGGTCTCTAGGCCTAAATTCTCCCATAAATCAGAGATGATGGGTAGAAGGCAGCACTCTGATTGTCCAAGACTGACTCAGGGGTACACCCTGGATTCTTCACTGGGCTTGATTCCATCTGCAGCATAGAGATTGAATGAGGGAAGGATTGGCCCTTCAGTAGAATGGGTACTAATGGGCACAAGCAATGCTTATCCACTATAGCTGCTGTCTGCCTGTATACCAAAATGTTTGTTGAATAAACAATAAAGTCAAAAATCCAGATGCTACAAGACAAACAGAAACATTCTTGCTCTTAGGCTGTTAAACTGGAGAGATGACCAGGTAGACACACAACTAAAATTGAAGCTAGTGAGAGCTATCAGGCACCACGCTGTTGGCATGGAAGGGACTCTTTACCAAAATGCTCAGTGAAGATCTGTCAAGGAGCCAGCTTTCGGAAATAGTCTTGAGTAGGATATGGACGTTCAGAAATGGAGGGAATAGCTTGAACAAATGGAGAGTGGGGTTCATGGAAGAGCAAGTCAGTCAGTTTAACCAAATCAGGAGTCAAAAAACTATAGCCTGAAGCCTAATCCTGTTTTGTGAGTAAAGTTTTATTGCAACACGGCCATGCCTACTTGTTTACATATTATCTATGGCTGCTATTGTGGATTTGCATCATTATAGCTGACTGTCTAGCATGAAAAGCCTACAATGTTTACTATCTGGCACTTTACTCCAAGTGTTTACTGATCCCTGAACTATAAGATAAATTATGGAAAAGGCATCAGATTACCTGGAAAAGTCACGTGAAGATAATAATTGAGCTCTTGACCAGCAAGTGCAGAAGACTATATTTAATGCTTTTTAAGCAATGGAGTCCCATTGCAAGGTACAGAGAAGTAGATGTTTTGATTAGAACTGAGCCTTACTAATAGTAATTTGGTGAAAGTATATAAAATGCATTGGAGGGAGGAGGCGCTTAACCGTAAACTTCAACATGGAAATAACCAGGGAGCTTGTGATACATGCAGATTCCTAGACCTGCCCCAGACATGCTAATACATCAGAGATCAGGGCATTCTCACGTTGCTTGTTTGTGAAGTCCAGACTTTTAGAAAGGTTGAACTAAATTTCTAGGGAATTGATTGTAGTCTCAAGATTACTATCATAGTTCATGTGAAAGATAAAGGATCTCACTAGATGGTGGGCAGGCTTTCTTCTGTTGCTTGCAGAGCCAGGACTAGAGTTCAAATGGAGAGTCCCCACCTCTTGCACACTCCCCTTCTTTTAAGTCCCAGGTTCCATCTCTACCACAAAGGGTCTCTTGAGCATGTGGACATTTGAGGCCATGTTCTACACACTCCCTCTCCTACCAGCCAAATCAGGTATGATTGTCTGTCTTTAGGAGGACAACCCAGAGAAGTAGTCTTGGGGCCCTTGGGCAAGACAGCCTAGGGTGCTGGGTACCTTCATTGTGATCTAGATGAGCATCTGTGAACTTCAGATGAGCACATTCCCTTGGTCTTTGGAACATTCCATTTTACGGTGAAGTGTTTTTCCAGAGGAAGATCAGAGCAGAACCCCAGGTAATGTGAGGTCCAAGACCAAGGCCCTGATTACCTCCTCTAAATGTGTACCTGAGAAAGAAAATGAAGAAAAGGAGTTGTGTTTTCAAGATATTGCTATGATAAAATAAACAGGGCTTGGTAACTATATTTGGTTTAGGAGATCGTGGAAAGGAGAATGAGTCAAGGGTAGCAAAGCTTTCAAGTCTCCATTAATGAGAGAAGTATGATGTCATCCGACGATGAAAACAGAAAGACAGGAGAAGAAATATGCACGAAAAAAATAAATAAACCAATAAAACACGTTGTTTGCTTTGGAAACTTATACACGAGAAATAAGAATGAAATTTAAGTGGAGATGACCTGCAAGAACTGGTAACTGTGAAAGAGAGATTAGAACTAGAAAGTGCAATTTAATATTGACAGAATAGTTTTCTTGACTTCCATCTCTCTTTACTCATGAGTGCATTTGAATTTATTCTAACTCTACTGGTCCTTTATTCTTATCTGGATTATTTCAAATAGAAAAATTACTAGTCATCAACTACTTAACAACACTGAGGTACAGTTTGTAAAGAAAAGCAACAAAAATGCTTAAATACACATAAATGTTTGATTATTTACATTTTCTTAGCAGTATTCCAACGGATGAGTTGGTTCCCTACAAATAGGGAACCTCTAAAAATAAATGATGAAGATTTATTTTTAAAGCTAAACACTTTCCTTGTAAAATTAAAAGCATACAGATTTAACGCAAAATTATTTTAAATTCACTGCAGTTATCTTTACTGATACTCAACTTACTCCATATGTGGGTAGTGGGAAATTTTTTATTTTGGGTCCTGAGTCAGTTTACATGACCCCAGTAGTCTTTGAATTTCCTTGCTGTCAAAATTGTTCGCACCATTTTAACCTGGATTTAAGCATTTCTCAAAGAAGCACTGGGTCATTTTGATGAGATATATACTTTACAGAATATAATATGGATTAGAAAAGTGCTTGCTGGTACTGGGCTACTTCAATGCATGTATTTTAAAAGAGAAAGTTTATAATAATTTTATTCAAACACTTCCAATTCAATATGGGTTTTCCTCGACCTCACCAGTCTTTCAATATATCTTTCCCCCATGCCCAAATCATAGTTGTCAAGAGCACCAATATAATTATTCACTTACTTCATTTGCCAATATTCTTAGCATAGACTCCCTTCCAGCTTTGACATCGATACGATGATTACTAAAAGTAGGAGGTTTTTGTTTGTTTGTGGTTGTCTACTCTTTTACCTTAGGATGTATCCCAATATGAATGCTAGTTAAATTAAAGTGACACAGAATGGTTCCATTTTGTGTGGTTATGACAGCTAATTTATATGTAGTTAGGTTCTTTCATTTCATTTTTCTTCCAAATTTTGTGTTTTGTCCTATTCATTTATTTTTGTAAATGTCAAATATTTACATCTTTTCAAATATCTACAAAAGTTATCTTCAAAAGCATTCAGCTTCTATTCCAGTCCCCTGCAAAATGGCTCCTACTGGTAGCCATTTAATTTTGTTATTGTTCATCCTTTCATTTTTTTAAATATAAGCAAACATTATATATATATATATGTGTATTCTCTATATATTCTAAACTGTCTTGTAGGATAAATGGTAACTCACTATTTTTTCCTTCACTTTGCTTGTTTAATTTTTCACTTATTAGTAGACCTTGGTGATCACCTGTATTATATAGAATGATTTCTTATTTCTCTTACAGCTTCAGGGTATTCCATAATGTACCATGGTTTATTTAACTAGTCCTTCACTGGCCAAATATTTAGATTATTTCCAGTATTTTACCTTTGCAAAAAATACTACATTGAATTCTTTGTTTATATTTATTTTTATATTTTACCAGTGTATCTTTGTGATATAGTCCCAGAAGTAGAAATTCTTGGTCAAAGGGCAACTGTTTACATAATATTACTAGCTATTTTCAAATTCCCCTGCATAAGGCTGTACCATTTTGCATTCCCAACAGTAATGTCTAAGAGTGCTGTATTTACACAGCCTCCTCAAGAAAGTACTTCATAAAAATTTTAGAGTTTTGGCAATCAGAAAGATGACAACTGGTATCTTAATGTAGTTTTGTGTTTCTCTAATTTTGAGTGAAGTTAAGGATCTCTTCCTGTGTTTATAAGCTATTTTCTTTTTCTTTGGACTGTCTATTCCTATCTCTAGTCCAATTTCCCATATAGTGCCTTCATGACTTGGTTCCTGCCATTTCAGGTATAACCTGATGGCCTGATGCATGCCACCCTTGAACACATGCCTACTGTCAGTTCATGTGAGAGGTTCTGCTTCATTCCTTTCTGTTTTTTGTCTCAGCTTTTGCACATGCCCTTCATTTTGCTCCAATTGTGTTACTTTCCAGTGTTCCCATATGGAATGCCCTCTGTCCCTTGCAAATCAGCTCCCTTAAAGTGATCTGGAAGAATTCAACTGAGCTCTTTAAAAGTACCTGCTTTTGAAGAGTCACGCACAAACAGAACATTTACATATTTGCAAATTTTATATGCCTTCTGTGTTGTTGCAAAGTGATAAGGAGTATGTATTGCATTTATAACTTAAGCAAATCAAAGAGGAAAAAAGATTGAATCTCCCTTTCAAGTCTTTCTTGTTACCCAAGCAGAGATTTACATAACCCATTCTCTGATTCCACAGTGCTATCTACCTATCTATCTGTAGGAGTCTACTCAGTCTGCCATAACAAGATACAATGACTGGATGACTTAAACAACCGAAATTCATTTTCTCACAGTTCTGGAGGCCAGAAGTCCAAGATTAAGGCCCTAACAGAGTTGGTTTCTGGTGAGGCCTCTCTCTTTGGCTTATCAATGACCACAGTCTTGCTGTGACCCTCACACGGCCTTTCCTCTGTGCACATGAAGGGACGGGGTGGGGGGGAGAGAGAGAGAATGTGCTGTGGTGTTTCTCTCTCTTCTTATAAGAAACCTGTCTTATTGGATTAGTAATTCACTCTTATGACCTCATTTAACCTTAATTACCCCCTAAAAGATCTTATATCCAAAGGTAGTCACACTGGGGATTAGGGCTTGAACATATGAACTTAGAAAGGGCACTGAACTGTAAACATCCATGACAGCAACTCTTATTCTATTATCCATTCATCCGTCCATCTCTCCTATTTATGTTGAATGCACTGTTAAAATGCATAAAACTGCCTGCTCAATTATTTCTCTTTCTTCCATGTTTTGCCTTTGGTTGGAGTAGGCATTATAATTTCATCACTTTAGATCCCTAGTCTAGCACATAATCGTGCCCCCAAAATATTTGCTATTATATGTAGTGGTTCAGAGGCTGGTCTTTGGGCATGTGATTGTGTAAATATTACATATATTTCTGTATTCTTTTCCTGAAGATACAAATAGAGAAAGATTCCTTTGACTTCTCTGATAGTTCATACTTATCATAAAAGTATTCTATGTCATAATCAGGCAATGCAGACATGAAAAGAGAAAGAGGTTTCTTTTTTTAAGTGGAAAGTAATAGTCTTTATACAAATTTTTTAAGAGAGTGGAAATATATGATGATTTTCAGTAACAGTTTCGTATCAGTTAACTTGGAAGTTTAAATTACTTTTCAGAAATTTTCTAACTATATTACCATATTACAGTTTATAAAATAATCAGCTTTATTGCTTTCATCATGTTGTTTATATGCTGATAGAGAAATATACAGACAGCTGAAGTGTCTATAATTTATAAGCAATTGCAATTTCCTTAAATTTATTGAACTTTTTACCTGGGCTTTTAAAACTGGTTTTGAACGTGAACGATACACACAGCAGGCTGATATTTTGTGCTCTGATCCACTAGAATGTAATGGGAAATTGCTCCCTGACTCTTGCTAAGTCATCAGGAATTAGAAGGTTAGCAGTAACTCATTAAACACAGAGTTGCCATTTGCAGCTCCCACATGTAAGACATCTGGCCTAGAACCAGAAAGACATCCACTCAGACTCCTGCCAACAGAATCATCTGTGACAGGAAACAATGAGGGTAGAGAGTTGGGGGAGATTCTTGGAACAGCCCTCAATTTCTCCACTGGAAGTAAGAGAAACTTGGGATGTTGCCAGGTTTTCTACAGTCTAGAGTGGGTGGTGGGTAGGTATTCTCAGGTCATTTGTGAAAAGTTCTATCTGTAGATTAATGTCCTGTAGATAGGACATTTTTCAAAGTTCCCTGAGCCCTGCAACAGAGCTTTTTTTTTCTTTTAATGTTAATTACTAAACATCTTCTCACCTCTAATAATCAGGAAATAACTGCTATACCTGGACTATTCTTTGGTCAAAGGGTAGCCCTGTTGAAACAAAAATAACATGAGATTTGGAAATGGCCATTTGTGGACTCACATACTATGTCTGTTATCACCTGCTACTGGCTCTTGGATAATCTACTTAATCTTCCTGAAGGAGAAAGGATACAAACACCTGATTTTGATGGCATTTAATGGATGAAATTAGGTTACATATCTGAGGAGCATAGTGCAATGCCTTGCTAATCAGTGTAGGTACTCTGATTTTTATTTTATGTATTATTTATTTCACCTGTGTAGAGTACTATTCTTCAGCACAGGATGGGATAACTTTCTCATGTAGATTTTTTTCTGATGTATCTTTTCAGGACTTTGACAACCTACTGGACACTACTACTGCCTCGCATCTCTTATTGGATAGCTTCCTTGAATTTTTTTTCTTGATTCTCTTAATGTTTTTTGGTATCTCTCTCCTTATCTTCGCATGCCCAGTGGACCCAAGAACCTGGCCAGTGTTTAACGAAATGAAGATGCCAAATGGGGGCAAGAGTTCTAACATGTGGCAGCTGTGTGCACTTGAACTTGACTTCTCTCACATCTACATTAGCTATTCTGTTCTTATCCTTAACTTAGACTCCTACCAAGCTAGGTAGAGTTGCCAATTGGCCTGATTCTAGTCAGCCTGTCTTCAAGTTCACTTCTCCTATAATCCAGGCTACTATGCCAATGCACCCATGCACTCAGCTGGCCACGACAGTGATTACACATTGCAAAGCCACTTCTCAGTTCAACTCCGATTCTCCCATTGATTCTGTTTCTGCTTCACTACCAGCTGTTGGCCTAACCATTTGTATTTTCCAGTTGTAACTAGTCTTTCATTTTCTAACTCTCAGCTTATGCCTTAAGGATCCTGGCTTGAATATGACCCACCAACTCTTTCCAGAAATATATCCCCTTCCTGGGTCTGGAAACTAGGCAATATCAAGTAGAAGTTTAGATCCCAGCTCAGCCTCATATTTGCTGTATGAACTTTCCCTTGGTGTTCATGATAGGATGACTTGATCTCTACAGGTCACATGTGATGGTTAATTTTATCAGCTTGGCTAGGCCATGGCACCCAGATATCTAGTCAAACACTATTCTGGATGTTCCTGTGAAGGTGATTTTGGGGTGGAATTAATATTCCACCATCAAATTGATGGAGTTTGAGAAAAACAGATTATCTCCATAATATAGATGCGCTTCATTTCATCAATTGAGGACCTTAAGAGAAAGGGTTGCCCTTCTCAAAGACGAGTGAATTCTTTCTTCAAACTTGAGTGCAACTCTCCCTCTACCCCCTCTTACCTTCCTTCTTATTTGTTCTGTTTCTCTGGAGACTTCTGGGTAATACTCTACAGTTTCTTCTTCTTGGTGAAATGGGAATAATATTTGTACCTAATTTCTAGGTTTATGATGACAATGAAGGAAACTAGCTTAGTACTTGACACAAAATAAGTGCCTAATAAATGCCAGTTACTCTTCTAATCATGATTTACCAGTTCCTTTCATAACTCACTGTCTTGAATCATGATTTTGCTCCATTCTCAATGGAGCCGTGGTTGCCATTCTCAATGACTTCATCTGGAAAACTTCTAGGATTCCGTCTAAATCCTACCTCTCCTGTGACGCCAGTCTGAATGTCCCTCAGGCAGTTATCTATATATATAGTCCTAGGCTACAACCTATTAAACTATCATTTATTTATTTAAATATAGCCTTCAAGAAGAGGTTTCAAATGCCCCCAGTCTTTAAGATCACAGACTTTAATCTCAAATGCTGATGATGTTTGATTATCAATAAATATTCACTGAATGATTATTATAAGATATCTATACTAATTGTATTAGGAAAGGGAGCTTTCTGTCAAACCCCTCTTTCTGTGTGGTAGGTAGGTAGATTCATTGATTCATGAAATATTTATGAAGTGTCTGCTGTGGGCAAGGAGAGTGTCATTTTTTTTTTAGCTTCAGTTCTCAGGAGGCATATGATTTATTGATGGAAGTAGTATGGATACACAAGTAAGTGAGCCTTAGAGTAAAATCTTCCATTTGGAAAGCATGAGAAAATGATATTGAAATCTGGAGGGAGAAGTGATTCTTTCTGCCTGGGTGAATTCGAGAACAAGCTCTCATAGGAAATAACATATGTAAGTTTAGCCTTAAAGAAAAGGCAAGAATTGAACCAATGTAAGTGTAGAGAATAGCCCTTTCAGGTAAAAAAACAAAAACCGAAGTCAGTGTGTGGCAGCTCGTGCCTATAATTCCAACAGTTTGGGAAGCTGAGTGGGAGGATGGCAGCCTAGGCAACAGAGCAAGACCCCATCTTTACAAAAAATAGAAAAATTAACCAGACGTGGTGGCATGCACCTGTAGTCCCAGCTACTTGAAAAGCTGAGATGGAAAGATCATTTGAGTGTAGGCATTTGAGGTTGCAGTGAGCTATGATTGCAACACTGCACTTCTTCTTGGGCAGCAGAGTGAGACCCTGTGTGGATTAGTCAGGGTTCCCTAGAGGGACAGGGTTAATAGGATAGATGTATATATGAAAGGGAGTTCACTAAGGAGTGTTGATTCACACGATCACAAGGCGAAGTCCCACAATAGACCATGTGCAAGCTGAGGAGCAGGGAAGCCAGTCCAAGTCCAAAAACCTCAAAAGTAGGGAAGCCAACAGTGCAGCCTTCAGTCTGTGGCCAAAGGCCCAAGAGTCGCTGGAAAACCACTGTGTAGGTCCAAGAGTCCAAAAGCTGAAGAACTTGGAGTCCTTCAAGGGCAGGATTGATCCTATTCAAGGACAGGATGCATCCAGCACAGGAGAAAGATGGAGGCCATAAGACTCAGCCAGTCTAGTACTTCCACATTCTTCTGTCTGCTTTTATCCTAGCTGGGCTGGGAGCTAATTAGATGGTGCCCACCCAGTTTGAGGGTGGGTCCGCCTCTCCCAGTCCACTGACTCAAATGTTAATCTCCTTTGGCAATACCCTCACAGACACACCCAGGAATAATACTTTGCATCCTTCAATCCAATCAAGTTGACACTCACTATTAACCATCACACTGTATCTTAAAGAAGAGAAAAGAAAAAGAAAAAGAAAGAAAGAAAGAAAGAAAGAAAGAAAGAAAGAAAGAAAGAAAGAAAGAAAGAAGAAAAGGAAAGAAGGAAAGAAGAAAGAAAGGAAGAAGGAAAAAAGAAAGAGAAAGAAAGAAAGAAGAAAGAAGAAAAAAAGAAAGAAGGAAAGAAAGAATGAAAGAAAGAAAGAAAGAAGAGAGAGAGAAAGAAAGAAAGAAAGAAAGAAAGAGAGAGAGAGAAACACAGGTGACATACATAGCCTATGTGTGAAGAATAATAAGCAAGCTGTATTGGCTGTAGGTTAAGGGAGAGGATGGAAGCAGCAGGAGAATTTGGATGGAAAAGCTAAGGACCACTTTATCAGAGCTGTAAGTACTACAATCTAAGCCTAAGGAGTTGAAACTTCATTCAGTGGGCAGAGAAGACTCACTGAAGGTGTTTTAGCAGATTTCCTAAGTGGTTGATAAGTGTTTCATAGATGTTGGATACTCTACTTTTTTTTTGTTTTTTGAGACGAAGTCTTGCTCTGTCACCCAGGCTGGAGTGCAATGGCACGATCTCAGCTCACTGCAACCTCTGCCACCCGAGTTCAAGCGATCTTCCTACCTCTGCTTCCTGAGTAGTGGGGATTACAGGTCCATGCCATAACACCTGGCTAATTTTTTTACATTTTTAGTAGGAACGGCGTTTCACCATGTTGGTCGTGCTGGTTTTGAACTCCTGACCTCATCATCTGCCCGCCTGGGCCTTCTAAAGTGCTGGGATTACAGGCATACGCCACTGCACCTGGCCGGATACTCATACTTTTAATAGGAACCTTGTCATCTTGGAAGATGTGAGTAAAGAAGTTGCTATGAATTGGGAAACAATGGCAGTGGGTTTGACTGAAAAGAAGAGTTTGAAGTAGAGAGCTGTTTTGCCACATCATGAATGAGATGCAAAAGAAACAGGAAAAACACATTTTGTTCAAGGCTGCCAAACCACTGTTTTGGCCTCAGGAACAGTATTTAACACATGGAGCACTTACAAGACAGGCACTGTTCGACGACTATCTAGGTGTCAACTCATTTTTCCTAAGAAATAAAGATTTTATTATCCCCCTTTTTACAGATGAAGAAATGGAGACAACAGAGAAGTTAAGTAAGTTACCTGAGATTACACAGCAGGAAAATGACAGAACTTCCTCATGGTACCGCTTTGCACTTCGTCAGGCAAGACACTGACTAGCATGCAGCTAGAGCTCTTCTCTTTAAATACTGCTGCTTTAAAATAGAATAGATTAGATGGGTGAAACATACATCATTTTTCCTTCCTTTTTTTTTTTTTAATACCTCTGGGTTGAAAACACCTTTTTTTCCTCCTCTAAGTAGCACACTTCAGAAGTATGTTGGAAGCTGTAGAGACAAGTTAAACTCTACATGAGCAATTGTTCCACCAAGGGAAAAGTGCCTGCCTGCAATTCTTTACAATCCTCCAGCAAGCCATCCTGAACAGGTAAATGACTCCATAGTGCAAAGGAGCTGAACAATTCTTTCCATGCATCTCTCATTCTGGAATACGGAAGAGAATTCAATATGTCTTGCCAGGTTATTACAAAAGGAACCTGCTATGGCCTAACTCATTATATGGTGCCTGATACCAGATTTTAAACACAGTGAAACAAAGTAGCATATATCTTTATTTTTCCTGACACAAAACCTTTTCTTGCTTTCTACTGTGACATGAGGCTGTAGTCATCTGATATTGAGACCCAACCCCATCATGTATGGCTGGCTTGGGCCCAGAGGAAATCAAGTGCTAAATTTGAATAATTTGGAATATGGGATAGGTAGTTTTACAACAAAGGAAGTTTAGTTTTTATTTCTGTTTTCTTAAAGAAGCCATGTTCTCTCCCACCGTTCAGTATAAAATTAATTTTCTATTTTCAATAGTTTCTCCTGATGAGGATGCATCTTAGTTCATACATGTTGCACACAAACAAAACATTATAATGATGTCATTCTGCACTGCAGCTTTTCTTCCTTTCTTCTTTCATTTGTTCACTATTTATTTAAGGCCTAATGTATGTCATCTGCTGCACTCTGATGGACGAGTGAAAATTAATATACATTAAAGAGATGGTCTCTGCCTTGACGGAGTTTAAGTCCCCTAAAGGAAAAAGTCACATGCGTGTGTTTTAACACAAAAAACAGTATGATGCTGTTTCACAGGAAAAAAGTAGTTTTTTGGAAGCAGGTAGAAGTTAGGTAGCATTAGGGTAGTATAAAGTAAAAGGAGAGTTTCTCTGTCTCCAAGTGAGCTAAACAGTTAGCCAGGTCAGGGGTGTATCCCTCCAAGGGAAGACCTTGAAACTTTCTCTGAGCACTTGGTGTGCATGTCCCTGTTTATAAAGACTTCATTTCCCGTCATCTCTTCCAACATTGTCTTCACCCCTGGCTACCTTTCTAACAGCCCAACAAGTTGTGACACTTGCAATCTGCTGAGTAAGGACAAGGCTTAAATCAGATGCAAATTTCTTAATGCTTCCTTTCCACCTACTAACATTTGCCATTTATATGCAAATGTTAGTCTACTCTCTGTTCTCATTGTAAAACTCTGTCCCTCCAACTTTGCCCTAATCTGGCTTTAGATAATGAAGGGCTTCAAGTTTGTTAAATCTAGATCCACATTTAACTGTCCCTTCGGTAACTCAAAAACCAAATGTCTCGGATCATAATTCTTCAGGAAATAACTCTCTATAAAAATATATATCAGAGTCTGGGTGATAATGTAATCATAAACTATGAGTGTTAGTTAAAGTTCTTAAAGGTAAATTTTCTGGCTGTATTCCCACATCCATGAAAGATAATCATTTTTTTTTTTTTTTCAAAATCTTCAGTTTAGCAATCTAATGCCTTTGGCAGAAATGTGCACTAATGTATCAGGAACAGGCTTGTTTAGCACATAGAAAACCCAATCAGGACACTTCACTAATATATGCATCTGCATCGATTTTTGTGTTTTTCTTAAATGCTTATTTCTGATGAAATCTGTCCTATCGGCTCCACTCCTGGGATAGAAGCTGAGCTCTGCATTCTTCCCAGCAGCTCAGGGTGAAATAAACGCTTGTCTAATGCTGTATGGCTCAATGCCCCTGTGTCATATCTATGCATGCCATAAAAGCAGTGATAAACATGATATATTTTTATGACTCTGAATGCTCTGTGTCAATAAAATATTTTTTAAACTGGATGAAGGCTGCAGTGAACCTGCCTCCCTACTGAAGCACTGAGTCCCAGTATCCCCAGCTTGATTCTGCCCGGATGGCAGAATCATCAATCGTCTGTGATGAAATTAGGTGTCTAGTGCTTGTGGCATATGCAATGCTTTAAGTCCTAATGGCCTAAGGGTTTTTTCTCTGATACACATAGAGAAACGTTTCCCTTGCTTCTTGTTGGGGAAATGGATCGCAGCTATAATCGACCAGATGAGCTAAATGACCTTTCCTTATTTGAAATGCCCTGGGATTTTACAAGAGGAAAAGATCCATATATGCAAGAGAAACTGCAGTGTAAACTTTTCAAAGACACTTTAATAGGCCGCTTTAAAAATATAATCTAAATGTGGAGGAGCTCCTTTACAGAATACTTCCATTGACAGAAGACAAGATGCCTTTCAAACTTTGAGGGGGCAGCATGGTTTATTGTGTTGCAAACTATAAATGAATGATACTGCTAATCGTATTACTTATGTCTACACAGTGCTTTCTGTTTGCCAAAGCATTGTATGTTTAGTTCTAATAATAACATTTAGAAGAATGAGTTATGTCTTATTCCATTTGATAGTACATAGGGCTTAAGAAACTTTACACAGAACAAATAACAGCACTGGGGCTAGAGCATGTTAGAATGGATTAGATCCGGATGAGTTCCTCAACGATTCCCAGTAGGAGTGTCAGCCATTCTATAATGAAAGTATTTTGAATACAAGACAATGAGTAAAAAGCATACTTTAAATGATGCTTTTGTCTGTTCACAGATAAAGGTCAATGACAAATATCAAGTCATGATTTTGGAAAGAGGAGAACATGTTCATTTCTAAACTTGCGAGTTTCCCAAATAGGCTGAATAAGAACACTTTTCTGCCCTTGAATATGAAGCGTGCATGTTTTATATTTTCCTTAGTTAACTCTATATCTGAGTTTTATTATTTGGGAATTAATGTTGTTTAATTTTGTTTTATTATCATTGGAGATAGGTAAGTGGCTGTGAAAGGAATTAATATTCATCTGCTATTTATCGTCACTGGTATATGATTCTAGGTCCTACATAGTCGAGGCACCGTGCATCTATTAACAAACAGCTCACATTCTCCTAACAACTTCGTAAGTTGACCTGCTTTCCAATTTTCCAATTCATATCGCAGAGGAAAAGAAAAACCTCCAGCTCCTTGTGATATTGCTCATTAGCATAGGGCTGTACATTGCAAATCTCCCCAGAATTGCTGATATTTACATACCGATTCGACATGTATTAGAATTTAAAGGGTCGGTGCTCTAAAATGTTAGCCCATTGAGCACATGAACTGGAATCAGATGCATAATGTTAACATTGCTTTCCCGTTCAATTACATAGCATTTTGGTCAAAAGCTAAGTTGACATATTTCTGCCAATTCCCTTTTTTTTCATGATAGCCAAATGTCAAGTACATTGCAAGTGAACATTGGCATATGACAGATCGATAAGAAATCAATGTTAATAAGGCCTTTATGGAGGTCCAGATTACACACTCAGATAAGAACAAATGAAATTTTGCAAGAAATCAGGTCAGGGCAGATTCCAGGTTCTGGCTCTTCTATTTCTCTTAGATAAAATGCTGCTTTCATCCTACTGTGTGATAGCAAAGCAGCTGAGCAATAATAACATCCATTGCACAAGTGTGCCTAAACTCCTCAGCATTGTGATATAGTGAATGTCATTTACAGATGTACTCTAACACAAATTTACTTTACTTCTTTATTGACAACAAATTCCAAGCATAGAGGAATCAAATAACTTGACTCAGCCCTCAAAGCTGGTCATAAATGTGTCAGATCAGCAATACAAGCATGGTTCATTAATTATA